>NW_006209847.1:4093190-4103532 GCF_000334495.1 Tupaia belangeri chinensis | reverse complement strand
TGGCTAGCCATGGCGACTCCGAGGCGCGGGGAGCGGCCTTACCTAGCTAGAGGGCCCCTTGGGTCGGCTCGACCCCTTTCTACTTTTAAATGAGGTCCCAGGGGGTTTGATTTCACATGGACAACCATAAATATATGGATAAGGCTGAATATGTGTCCCCTACCATGGGCAATAAGTAAAATACAACTCAACAGTAGAGGACAGAATAATAATAATAATAATAAAGACAGAGAAGAGACTCTCATGGCCTGGAACACATTACAGGTCTGAGGAAATGCTGAGACTGAATCCAGCTAGTACCGTACACTTAAAAAAAAAAAAAAAGCCATTTTCCAACCTATGAAAAACTAAGAGACAGAAAAATAGTTATGAAAGCAATGTTAATTCCAAAGAGAAAAGGATGGACAAAAAAAAAAAAAAATTGAGAGCACACAGTAACAGACCACTTTCTCTCTGACAATATTAACCTCGAAATTGCTCCTAATTTTTTTTTTAATTTGTCCAAAGGCATGTGCACTCACCAGAGACAGAGAGAGAGAGAGAGAAAGTTCCCCTGCAAAGTGTCATGCCACAATCCTTTCTCCTCCATGCGCCATCTGGCTTCACTCTGCCAGGATTTGGGGGTATGTATGCACATACACTCATCAAGTTTTTCAAGCTGCCAAAGCCAGGATTCAAACCACAGTTAGCCATGTGGGATCAGGTTCCCTTAACCCACTAGACCACAGGGCTGACTCCCATTCGCAATTTTAACAGCACTGGAGAACATTATGTAGAGACTAGTAACACCAAACGGTTAATATAGTCTGTTCACCCATGAGGCAGGCAATACTGACTGGACACAAAAGAGGTGTAGCAGGTTCCACAGCAAAGGGGTTGAGTGCTGTGCACTGGGAGCCAGATCCCACATGGCTGACCATGGTTAATGTCTCAGCTTCAGCAGTTTGAAAAACATACTGCATGCTCAGAATCTTGATGGGAAGGAGAGGTGGAAAAGAACTATAGTGTGACCACCCCTATCGGGAGTGTTCTCTTTCAGTTTCTTTCCTTGGCAAAGTGCACATACCCTCTGGCAACAACAACAAAACATTTAAAAGAAAGGGGCCAACAGGTGGCATGATGGATAAGGGTGCTGGACTCCCACATGGCTAACTGCAGTTCGAGTCCCAGACCCAGCAGCTTGCTTTCTCACTTTCCCTCTCTCTCTCTTCTTCACTCTGTCCCTGTCTGGTCAAATTTAAATAAATAAAGAAACAAACAAATAAATGTTCAATATAATAATTCTTTAAAAAGGGAAGGGGACCAGTAGGTAGTGTGGTGGTTAAGATGCTGGATACTCCCACACAGCTGACCACAGTTCGAGTCCTGGACCTGGTAGCCTGCTTTCTCACTTTCTCTCTGTGTCTCTCTCTGGTCAAATTAAAATAAATGAGGGACCAGCAGTTAGCATAATGGCTATGTCGCTGAACTCCCATGTAGCCAATCGCGGTTCGAGTCCCGGGCCTGGTGGCTTAAGCTCACACGGGGCATGTGTGCATGCGTGGCCTACAAGATCCCGAGGAGAATGGAGGAGAAGGGAAGGAGAATGGAGAAGGGATTGCGGCGTGGCCATCCCCCCCCGGGGGGTGATTTCTTGCTTTCTGCCTCTCTCTTTCTGGCAAGCGCACGCACCCTATAGCTAAAAAAAACTCTCCCAAAAACAGAAAAACAGTCACAGAGGGAAAATGAGAAAGTACCCCCAAAGTGGAGGGTTGTCAAGCCACAATCCCTTCTTCCCTTCTTCTCCATCTCCACCTTCAGGATTTGGGGCATGCACATGCATACCCAGTGTGTTTTTCAAGCTAACCAATCCAGGATTTGAACCAGTTGGCCATGTGAGATCCAACTACTTTAATTACCACACCACCAGCTGGTCCAAAAGA
The DNA here is from genome assembly GCF_000334495.1 of Tupaia belangeri chinensis. Taxonomy (NCBI): domain Eukaryota; kingdom Metazoa; phylum Chordata; class Mammalia; order Scandentia; family Tupaiidae; genus Tupaia; species Tupaia belangeri. The sequence goes on along the minus strand of NW_006209847.1, from coordinate 4,101,610 downwards.
ATAAACATTAAGCCAAGTAACTAAAAGGAAAACAAGAATTGGAAAGCGAGATAATAAGCATAAGACTAAAGATAAGAGAAAGGTAGTTTTGATGGCATCAGTAGCAAGGGAAAAAGCTTGGTTCAAGGTTTTAGTATTGGCCTTAGTACAGGTCTGGCCCAACACCAGACTCAAGAACAATGATGTCTCTTGGATATCACATTAGCTAGAAGGAACAATAACTGAGAAAATCACAATCTACAACAATACACCTTGAACCATTTAGTTTCTTTCTCTTTCTTTTCCTTAAAGCTGTTAAAAGGGATGAGACAAAAATTAGATGCTCTGGAGCACTCTTTTGGCACTGGAGAGATCACGATCCTAGCAAATTTAACTTCAGTGTGAGCAAACTCAGAATGGAATGTACAGAGGGAAGTAAAAGAAGGTGAAAACAAAGAGGAACACAGTTTTTAGAAACTGGTTCAAAAGAGGCATATAATATGAGAAGTTTTAGATGCCCTGAAAGGATTCTAGAACATAATACTTAAACCAGGGATGGTTTTTGTTTAGGTGGTGGTGGTGGTTTTGAGGCAGAGAGATGGTCAGGGAGAAACAATGAGATTTTCAAAGGCAACGAGGTTAGAGAACATAACTAAGGAAGAAGCAATTCATCTATAGCTGAAGACTAACCCTGAGAACAAAGAGAAAACTAGCAAAATATTAGGTAGGTAAGGTAAAGCAGCCAGATTTTAAAAAATAATAATAAAAATGATTTTTTTTAAAAAAGCCCCATCTTTGTAGTGGGAGCAAGAAAGGGATGTGAAAAGGTTTAAGCAGAACATTACAGATTTTAGGGCCTGGCAGGTGGCATGGTGGTTAAGGACGATGGACTTCCACATGGCCAACTGCAGTTCGAGTCCTGGACCTGGTGGCTTACTTTCTCACTTTCCCTCTCTCTCTCCTCCTCCCCCCAGTCAAATTAAAGTAAAGAAAGAAGGTTAAATAAAGTAATTCTTGAAAAAAAAAAATTAAAGAGAAAATAACAGATTTTAATTTTCTTTAGCTGAAGAGTACAACACTAAATAAAAGACTGAAAGGAGCAAAACTAAAGCAGAGAGGGGAGTCAAAGGCCACTGCAGGGAACCAGCAGTTAGCGTAATGGCTATGTTGCTGGACTCCCAAGTAGTCGACCGCGGTTCGTGTCCTGGACCCGGTGGCTTAAAACTCACGCCGGGCGCGTGTGTGTGCGTGCCCAAGATCCCAAGAGGAGAATGGAGAAGGAATTGCGGCGTGACCATCCCCCCTGGGGGGTGATTTCTCGCTTTCTGTCTCTAATGTCTCTGTCTGGCGAGTGCACGCACCCTATAGTGAAAATCTCTCCAAAAAAAAAAAAAAAAAAAGGGCCACTGCAGATGTCCAGATGAGAGATGATGGTCTCCTGAACTAAAGAAGTGACAATGAGGATGAAGAGGTGGAGAAACTGAGGGGTAAGAGTCTTCGTAATCTTATTATTACTAGATGTTAAAAGGTAAGAAAGAGAAAACTAATAGATTTCTGGCTTATACAACTAGGTGGTATCTATCATTCACAGGAAAAAGAACTCAGGAAAATCAAATGATTTCCACAGAAAAATTATTTTTGCTTTAGTCAGGTTGAATTTGAGGTGCTATGTGACAGCCAAATGGAAATGTTCAAGAAACCAATGAATAAATGAGTTTAGAGCTCAGGTGACAAATCAGAGCTGAAGATAGAAACAAACGAAATGTCAGCTTACAATTCAGTTTAACAGATGCTAAGCAAAGTCATCAGAGTAGATGAGACCATCAGTATGTGTAATGCTGTTTTTCAAAATGTCATCCAAGACAACTGACCAGACATCAAGAACACCTGGAATGTTGTTAAAATACAAATTCCTGGGCCAGCTGGTAGTGTGGTTTAAGCAGCTATATCCTACATGGCTTACTGTGCAGTCCTGGACCCAGAAGGATGCTGAAAAACACACTGAACACATGTGCATACATGACCCAAATCCCAATCCTGAGAGGAGAATGGAGAAGGGATTGCAGCATGGGCATCCCCTCTGGGGGGTGATTTCTCACTTTCCCTCTCTTCCTCTATCTCTCTGGGAAGCACACATGTCCTGTAGCAAATCTGTAAAAATTAAATAAAAATTCCAGGCTTTATCCCAACCTACTAAATCATAATCTCTGATAAGACCCAGGAACCCAAAGTTCATTCATTTAGTAAATGTGTATTTTTTTAAAATCATTTTATAAAGAATTATTTATTTAATTCCATTAGTTAAAGAATTATTTTATTGGACCAGCAGTTAGCATAATGGCTATGTCGCTGGACTCCCATGTAGTCGACCACAGTTCCAGTCCTGGACCCAGTGACTCAAACTCATGCCAGGTGCGTGTGCATACGTGCCCAAGATACCGAGAGGAGAATGGAGAAGGGATTGCGGCGTGGCCATCCTCCAGGGGGGTGGGTGGTGGGTGGGTGGTGATGTCTCGTTTTCTGTCTCTCTGTCTCTCTCTGTCTTTCTGGTGAGCTCATGCACTCAAAGGCAAAAACTTCTCCAAAAAAAAAAGAATTATGTTATTTAACTTTATTATTATTATTTTTAATTTGACCAGAGAGGGACAGAATGAGAGACAGAGAGAGAGAAAGAAAGTGAGAAAGCAAGCCACCAGGTCCAAGACCTGTGGGAGCTCATGTGGGAATCCAGCGCCTTTAACCATTATGCCACCTGCCAGCCCCATCATTCAGTAAATGCATATTTGAGAACTCTTAGGCATTAGGAATGCAGCAGTTTTTACAATAAACAAGGTCTCTGTTCTCACAGTTTTCTTTTTTTAATTTAAGAATTATTTATTTAATTCCATTAGTTACTTACTTTAGATTTGACCAGAGAAAGACAAAGAGAGAAAGGGAAGGGGAAAAAGCGAGCCAAGCCGCCAGGTCAGAGACTCAAACCGAGTTGGCCATGTGGGAATCAAGCACTCCCAAACACCATGCCACCTGCAGGCCCCTCTCATAGGTTTTTAAGTTCCAGGTGTGACCCAGATTACAGACACATCCCCCCCCCCCAAAAAAAAAAGGATAGTGGTTAAGTGCTAAGGAGATGATAAAACAGAAGTGTGATGAAATACAAAAGGAATGTTGACGGTTTTGGGTAAGATGGTCAAGGAAGGTCTATGAAGGAATCATTTGAGCTGAGACTTGAGTGGTGAGTATAATTAAGTCAGGTGAAGATCTGAGAGACTCACTATCAGGCAAAAGGAACTAATTAATGTAAGTGGGAGGCCCTGGGGGAAAGAAAGTCACTTATCTACAACATAATAACAGCAAAATATGACCGTAGTTGACTGCGGTTCGCGTCCCAGACCCGGAGGCTTAAAACTCACGCTGGGCCCATGTGCGTGCATGCCCAAGATCCTGAGAGGAGAAGGGAGGAGAAGGGATTGCTGTGTGGCCATCCCCCCAAGGGATGATTTCCTGCTTTCTGTCTCTCTGTCTTCTGGCAAGCGTAGGCGCCCTACAACAAAAGAAAAAAAATTAAAAAAAAAAAACCCTCTCAAAAAAAAAAAGAGAAAAAAAAAAGATTAAGATAGAACTTGACAGGACCATCTCTCTCTGGTCAAATAAAAAATAAAGTTAAAAAAGAAAAAAAAAAAACTTGACGAGACCAGCACCTGGCGTAATGGCTATGTTGCTGGACTCCCATGTAGCCAACCACGGTTAGACTCCCAGACCGGGTAACTTAAACTCGAGTGTGTGTGCATGCATGCCCAAGATCCTGAGAGGAGAATGGGGAAGGGACTGCAGTATGGCCAACCCTTGTGGGGGTGGGGGGTGATTTCTCAGTTTCTGTCTCTCTGTACTTCCGGCAAGTGCACGCACCCTACAGCAAAAACCTCTCAAAAAATAAAAAAAGAAGAACCTGACTAGACTCAGATCATCTTTTTCTCTTCCCACTACAGACTGATGATTAACAAATACCAATTAGAAAGTAAGTTCCTGAGGCCAGATAGGGGAATAGTGGTAATATGATCTGCAATGTTGAATCCATGCGATAAGGTCGCAGTTTCCTATCCCAAGGCCACCCTGTACACACCAAGTACATGCATGCATGCCCACGATTTGGACAGGCTGAAGCCACCGGGGGTGCTTGTCTATCATTCTTTCTCAGAGAAGAAATGAATACTTAAAAGAGAAACAAAAGGGGCCAGCAAGTGGCAAGGTAGTTAAGAGTGCTGGACTCCCACATGGCCAACCACGGTTCCAGTCCCGGACCTGGCGGCTTGCTTTCTCTCTCTCTCTCGCTCTCTCTCGCTCTGTCCCTCTCTGGTCAAATTAAAATAAAGTTAAATAAAATAATTCTTTTTTTTCTTTTTAGAGGTTTTTGCCATAGGGCGCGTGCGCTCGCCAGACAGATAAGAAACATAGAGACAGAAAGCGAGAAATCACCCCCCAGGGCGGATGGCCACAAAGCAATCCCTTCTCCTCCATTCTCCTCTTGGGATTTAGGGCACGCATGCACATGCGCCCAGCATGAGTTTTAAGCCACCGGGTCCAGGACACGAACCATGGTCGACTACGTGGGAGTCCAGCGACATAGCCATTACGCTAACTGCTGGTCCCAATAAAATAATTCTTAAAAAAAAAAAGAGAGAAAAACAAAAAAAGAAATTGAGTACCTTTAAGTTCTGGTGATTATCTTTTTACCTCTAGCTCTGAAGGATATAAGAACTTAAGCTGAGATCTCTCAGGACCTCAGAGTAACTGTATGGGTACAAAACTATAGTTTTTACTTGCCTGTAAGTTTCTGAGATCTCCATAAAAATAAAAATAGGGGCTGGGACCAGCAGTTAGCATTAATGGCTATGTCGCTGAACTCCCACGTAGCCAACCGTGGTTCGAGTCCCGGACCCAGTGGCTTAAACTCATAACAGGCACATGTGCATGTGTGCCCAAGATCCCGAGAGGAGAATGGAGAAGGGACTGCAGCGTGGCCATCCCCCCTGGGGGGTGACTTCTCACTTTCTGTCTCTCTGTCTCTCTCTGTCTGGTGAGTGCACACGCCCTATAGCAAAAACCTCTTCAAAAAACAGAAGGGTAGAAAGATTAAAGGCTCACTGTCTCAGATGAGTCTTCTTTCCAACTTTAAAGATAAATAAATAAATAAAAAATAAAAACAGGGCCAGGAGGTGCCATGGTTTAAGGGTGCCGGACTCGCACATGGCTGACCATGGTTTGAGTCGCAGATCTGGTGGCTTGATTTCTCACTTTCCCTCTCTCTCACTGTGGTCAAATTAAAATAAATGTTTAAATATAAATAAAAATTAAAATAGATGAGAAAAAAACTGTGAAACATACTATCAATTTCAATAAAGAAAGACTCAGAACACTAAGAGAAAAGATGTTACAGTAGCATTTAAAACTAGCTTCATTTTTTCCCCCTAAGCAGATACACAGAAAAAGGCTGAAAATTGTTTCCCAAGAAAAACGAGTCTTTGATGATTTAGAAGAATTACAATGTGACAAGCAAGAAATTAAAGGAAATGAAAAGATTTCTGATGCTTTTGTGGTTAACAAACTAAGGCAGAATAGAATCAAATGATTCCTTTAAACTACTAAAACTGTTTTGACTTTCGGGAGAGACATGGCTCCCTAAAGCTTTGGTACCTTTTATCCTTATTCTCTCAAATTTCAAATGGGGCACCCAATTTGATTAGTTCTTTTTAAAAAGAGAACTTAAAAACACTCTAGAAAACTGTCTAAATGACAAAGCCGAAACAACTTTCCCAGTATAGGCTTTAACAAGTGGACTTAATAGAAATCCTACAGAAGAGCAAAAAGAAAATCTGGATTCAAGAAACATCCAGTTTTATTTTCAAACATCCCAACTGAAAAAGATGAAATCACCACAGATTATTATAACTAAGTTTTTTGTTTGTTTTATTTATTCATTCATTTATTTCAATTTGGCTAGAGAGAGATACACAGAGAGAGAGGGAAAGTGAGAAAGCAAGCCACCAGTCCAGTACTGGAACCGTGGTCGGCCAAGTGTGAGTGTCCAATGCCTTAACCACCACGCCACCTGCTGGTCCTGAATTATAATTAAGCCTTAAAGTATTGGAGAAAATACACTAGGGAGATCTAAGAAACTAAAAGAGGCAAATCAAATCAAGGTTAAGAACTCTTCTTTTGTATCCTTCTAGGTTTTCAGAGACAAACTATTGAAAGATGGAGCAGGTGCTACCCTGCTAAATTAGCAACCGTGGTAAGAACAAAAGTTAATCATTGAAAAACCGTTAAATAGAATGTTCTCTATACAGAGTGAGACATTACCAGCTGAAGGAAAATCCAGGGCGCAGTATATGAAGGTGTCTAAAATTAGACCCACCAACCGTATTCATGCACCCATCTTCAAGTCATGAGTCCACTTATTTTTCCTGTGTGTAAGCTGACAACTCAACCCACACAGAGACGCTTAAAGAGTTCTTTATCCAGTCTTACAAGGAGGCACACAAAAGGCTTGTTTAACAAAATGCATTTTCAGGTAAGCTGGTCACATGATGCTTAAGGTGGCTGGAGCCCACATGACCAACTACAAGCAGATCATGGCACGTGTGCATGCATGTCCAAAATTCCTGAGAGGAAACTAGAAAAGGAATTGCAGGGTGGTGGAGGGTGATTTCTCTTTCTCCCATCTGCTCTGTCTCTCCGGTGAGCGCGCACACCCTAAAGCAAAAACTTCTCAAATACCCCCCCCCCAAAAAAAGCAGAAACTATGAAACAGAAAAAAATTAACCACATTAGTGTACTGAAAAATTCAAAGCAGAACCAGTCTGCTTAGTTCTTTAAGGCTAAAATGTAAAGGTGGTGAACAAACCTCAAGGAAAGAGTTTAAAGCGGGTAAAAATTCTAGACACATGATAGGACAGCAGGTGGCGTGATGGTTAAGCGCCCTGGACTCCCAAGTGCGCTGGACTCCCACATGGCTGACGCAGTCTGAGTCCCAGATTAAGACTTGACTATAACACCAAGAATCTCACACCTGGGGCTTGGTTAAGGGCACTAGACTTCCACATGACAGAACACGGTTCAAGTCAAGGACCTGGCGGCTTACTCTGTCTCTGGTCAAAATTGAAAAATAATAAACAATTCTTTTTTTTTTTTTTTTTGTATTAGGGCTGTACATGCACCCGGTGTGAGTTTAAGCCACTGGGTCTGGGACTCGAACCGTGGTCAACTGCTGCTGGTCCCAAAAAATAATTCTTAAAAAAAAAAAAAAACCTCACACTCCTCACTCCTCTCTGCCTTGAGTATATTCCAAGACCGAGAGTACAAGACCTTTAAAAGACTATTCCAAGAAATGACAGGAAAAGCATCTCAAAGTCACCCACTGAATACTTTACAAAAGCCTAGTGAAAACCCATCCTGCACTTCGGAAGACAACCAATCCTAATCAAAAATTCAAGAAGGAAGAGTTCAAAGAGTTATCCTCCTGGGTCAGCAGATGGCATAGTGGTTACATCTGCACTACCAAATGCCCAACCAAGGTTCAGGTCCTAGACCTGGTGGCTTAAAAAAAATCATACCAAGTGTATGTGCCTACATGCCCAGGATCCGGAGAGATGAATGGACTGCAGCATGTGGCGATCCACCCAAAGGGTAATTTCTCACTTTCCCTCTCACTGTCTCTGTCTCCAGTGAGGGCACATGCCCTAAGGCAAAAACCTCTTAATAAAAAAAACTATTCTTCTTACCTGTTCAGCTAATAAATTTCTTGAGAGCACTCAACTGTATGTCAAGTGTGCTGAGTGCTGGGGGACACAACAATTAACAAAAATGTCTCCCCGCTTAAAAGTTATTTTCTATTGGTGGGGGGAGGGACCAGCAGTTAGCCTAATGGCTATGTCACTGGACTCCCATGTAGTCAACCGCATTTCGCATCCTGGACCCGGTGGCTTAAAACTCACGCAGGGTGCCTGTGCATGCGTGCCCAAGATCCCGAGAGGAGAATGGAGGAGAAGGTATTGCAGCGTGGCCATCTCTCCTGGGGGGTGATTTCTTGCTTTCTGTCTCCCTGTCTCTCTCTGGTGAGTGCACGCGCCCTATAGCAAAAAAACAAACAAACAAACAAAAAAACTTCTCAAAAAAAAAAAAAAAGATACTCATTGTGGGGAGGGAAGACTAACATATATATTTTATTGTAGGTTGCCAAGGAGTGGTAAAAAAAAAATAAATAAAGCAAAGAAGTGGGATTGGGAGTTAAGTAAATATAGGTGGCAGGTAGGCTTTGTAATTTAGATAGCCAAGGAAATACACCCTTAGAGTGACATTTGAGCAAAGGCCTGAAGGAGGTGAGGGGACAAATGATGTAGCTTTGTATGGCAAAAGTGATACAGAAAGAGGGAAGAAGTGCATAG
>NW_006209847.1:4091329-4093159 GCF_000334495.1 Tupaia belangeri chinensis | reverse complement strand
GCAGGAATGTGTCTGGTGTGCTCAAGGTACAGCCAGGAGGCCAGTGCTAGGTGCTAAAGCCTTAAAGGTAACTGTAAAGAGTTTTTTATTCTGAAAGAGAAGGGAAACCATCTCTTCTGATTCCTTTCCATTAAAAGAAAAATAGGGGGCCAAAAATAGGGGGCCGGCAGGTGTTGTGGTGAGTAACACACTGGACTCCCATACTGCGGTTAACAGTTCAAGTCCTGGACCTTGCAGCTTGAAAACTATCCTGGCACCAGTCACAAGCAGGGCATACATGCCCCAAATCCCCAGAGAATAATGGTGAAGGAATTGGGGGGGGGGGGGCAAACCCCCAGAGAGTGATTTTTTTAAAAAAAAATCAGGCATATTACTTAGAACTTTTTATTATTATTACTTTTTATACATTCAATTGCTGAACTTCATTTAGTTTGTATAGGCATACTACTCTCACCAGGCCTATTTTTATTTTTTTTTTTAAATTGTGAAACCCTACAGACAATATGAGGGGTACTTCAAATTTTCACAGAAAACATTAAAGTACAAGTTTATCTTGGTGCAAAATTTTTTGAAATCTTCTGCTGGCCCTGTAAGACAGCAGTTAAGGGATCTGGATCCCACATGGGCAGCTGCAGTTAAAATCCTGGCCAGGGGTCCTTAAAAAACACGACATATATGCCTGTGTACCCGAAATCCTGTGGAATGAGGATAAATGATGGCACCATGACCATCCCCCCCCAAGAGTGATTTTTTTTCCCTCCCTCATTCTGTGTCTTCAGTGAATACACATACCCACTGACAAAAGAAAATATTTTTAAATCCGTGCATAATTTTTATATAATGTGCATTTTCCATTAACTTCTTAAAGACTCCCCTCCTATAGTGGACACAAAGACAATACTCCAACACTGAAATTTAACTTTTGCTGACAGAGGTCATCAGACCTTCAGGAAGGGTTCTCTGTTCTCTCAACTCCACAGAGAACAGCAACAAGGGAAGAAAAATACAACTAAAATTTAAACCAAATTAACCTAACCCACCATTTTCTACCAATACTTAAAACTTCTTTTCTTGATACCCCAGGCTCCAAAAGGGAAGAGGGGAGGAACATAGGAAGAAAAAAAAAAAAAAAAAGTTTCAGGAACAGGGGCCACAACTACTGACCGAGTGCCAACTATCTGGAAATACAATAAAATGCTAGAAATCTGTGACACTCCTGAAGTGGAACCTGTCACTTCCCTCCTCCACGTTGCTTAACTCAGGGTTCTCAGTTTTCCTAAGTCTATTTGGAAAAATATATACATAAGGACATTTATCCAACTGGGGTCTGAATATAAATTTCCCTACTTTTCTTTCTTTGGTTTTAACACAGCTCTGGAGCTATTTGGTTATTACTCATCATTATCCAAGAACAACTCGTTTCACTAAGTATTGGCTGGAACTACTAGGCTAATGGTCACAAATGCGGACAATCGCTGCTGGCCCTGTGGGAAACTGAACGGAGAAATTCTCGGGGGCTCAAGAGTGAGTCACCACAGCATAGGCCCAACTCTCAAACTCCTGCATAAGCCGACTCAAATCCCTGTTCCTGTTCCCAACCCGGGCACCAGCCGGATCTGAAACACTCCAACACCTCTCAGTCCCGTTTCCTCCAAAGCTCCACGGAAAACGGACGCCCAAGAAACACATGGAGCTAGTCACCCCCAAGCGCTCAAGGGCGCAACAGTTTTTAGCTCCCACCTTACAGGCCACAGGTGGCGCCAATCCCCCCGTCCTCCGCCCCGCGCCCCCACTTCCCGACTGCACTTCCCGCGCGCTCTCGGGGAGGCT
>NW_006209847.1:4089331-4090767 GCF_000334495.1 Tupaia belangeri chinensis | reverse complement strand
GGTCTGCGTGTCGCACCGGGGGTCCAGGGCCCCTGGGAGCCTCAGTCCTCTTAAACCCATCGAGACTGTCAGAACCACCCTAGCTTTGCCTATAGTATAATACTGATAACTGCAAAGCACATTCTGTTTATGGACACTGTGAGAACAGCCTGCCACTTCAGACAGCGACTCCTGCGACTAAAAGGGGACATACATTTAATAAGCATTTGTTGGTATAACTGGATGAAGGGGCCACCAGGTGGCGTGGAGGTTAAGGCGCTGGATCCCACGTGGCCATCTATGAGATCAAGTCCCAGAAATGCAACTTGCTAAATCATGGCTAAAATCAGGGAGGAGGCTGGAGGAGGAGGAACTGTGGCATGGTCACCCTCCCCGTTTTCTTTCCTTGTCTCTCGTGTAAGTGCACACGCCCTACAGCTAAAACTAATAAATACATACATACATACATACATACATACAGTTCAGTAGGTAAATGTTCGTTTTACGGATGGAAAAGCGGACCTAGAAGAAATTAAGTCCATTTTATTAAAATCATATTCTTCTCATCACCTCCTAACATATGGTTCTTCATAAAAGTCACTTTAAATTTCAAACCCCGGGGCCAGCCAAGTTACATGGTGGTTAAGGCAACTGGATACCACTCGACTAACTGCCAGATTCAAGTTTGTTGGCTTGAAAAACAAACCCAGCATATGTGCATGCCCCACATCCTGAGAGAAGAATGGAGAAGGGATTGCACCATGGTCATCTCCCCTTCTGAGTGCGTTCTCACCTTCTCTTGGTAGCTTGCTCATTCTCTCCAGCAAATCACACATTGGTTTATAGCAAAGTAAATAAATAAAGATTTTTCCCACCTCCCCATTCTGACCAATCTAGGAAGAAACAATTTAGTTACTGATTATGTGGATAATTTGGATAATGTATCCACCAATTCCCTCAAAGAAGCAATGTATTCTTACATTGATAGAATTCGACCAAGTAATTATAGTACAATGTAAATACCAATACAATTATACAGAGATTCCATGGGCTGTGGAAATACAGAAGGAGCAATTAGTTCTAAGAGGTAAGAAAGAATAAGTTAGAGAGAAACTACTGGTGACATTTCAGCACACCTTGAAGATTATAAATAGATCGCAGAGAAGTAAGAATTTAGATTCCAGTGAAGGTACAAAGGTATGAAATTCATCTTTTCTTCAAGGATCAGCAAGTTCCAGATTTTCAAGTTGAGGGCTGGAGGCAGTGATGGCCAGGAAGAAATAATAGCTAATATTTGTATTATGTATGTAGGTATAACAGAGAATCTGTAGCAATCCACATCTATTATTTCTGTTTAATCCTCAATAGGTATTGGGGGCCCAGCAGTTGGCGTAATGGTTATGTCAATGGACTCCCATGTAGTCGACCACATTTTGAGTCCTGGACCTGGTGGCTTA
>NW_006209847.1:4068382-4089218 GCF_000334495.1 Tupaia belangeri chinensis | reverse complement strand
ACTTTCTTTTGCTCTGTCTCTCTGGTGAGCCCATGCACCCTATAGAAAAATCTCTCTTAAAAAAAAAAAAAGAAAAGTGGGACCAGCAGATGGCATAATAGTCATGTCACTGGACTTCCATGTAATAGACCATAGTTCAAATCCCGGATTCAACATCTTAAAAAAACTCATGTCAGGTACATGTGCGTGCATGCCCAAAATCTCAAGAGATGAAGAGAAGAGATTGTGGTATGGTCACCCCCCACAGGGGGTGATTTCTCACTTTCTGTCTCTCTGTCTCTTTGGTTTTTAAAAAACCCAAAAAAAAAAACCCCCCCTCTAAAAAAAAAAAAAAAAAAAAAAAAAAAGAATGTAACTAGAGGGACCAGCAGGTGACATGGTGATTAGGGTGCTGGACTCCTATTTGGCCAACCAAGTTCAAGTCCCAGACCTGGTGACTTGCTTTCTCATTTTCTCTAGCTCTCTGTGACTCTCTGGTGAATCTTATAGCAAATTTTAAAATAATAATAATTAATAAAATTAAATAAATAATAAAACAAGAAAAGTAACTGAAAAAGACAGATTACAAAGGACCTTGTATGCCCAGGGTGAAACAGTCTAAATTCTTCCTGGGACAAGCCCAGTAACTGAAGAACGAGTAAGGTGGGAATATTGAGACATTGATCCCTGCAAGGAGCCTCCTCTTCTCTTCCCCCTTGGCTGGCTTCACAGAGAAAAGAGCAGCTGAAGTCATCCTGGGAAGGAGAGGGTTTGGGAACTACATGCTTTACTCAAGACATGAAACAAATAGTAATATGACTACCTCCCCCAAACTCAGAGTTATCATGTAAGAATGCAGAAAGGGATATTAAAACATTAGAGATAAGATCAGTCTCTAGGCTAGAGTGAAGAGGAGTGGAAAGTGATTACTAATGGGCAGTTTCTTTTTGGGGTGATGAAAATATTCTCTTGTTTGTGGAGTTTCTTTCTTCCATAAGCAAGAGACATAGCACCCCCTCAACAAGGTCTTGGTGCCACCATCCACCCCTAGCCAGTTTTGGCCAATGAGGGATCACTGGGGCATGTACATAGAATATTCAGTGAGGTTTCTATATGTGAACCCAGATCCTTCCCATGTAAGCCAGCTGTATCAAGCCTTCCACTGCCATTATACCACTGTCAGGCCCCTGAAAATATCTTTACATTAGATAGTGGCAATAGTTGCACAATACTGTGACAAGACAAAAACTCACTGACCTGTACACTCTAACAAGGTGAACTTTGGGGCCGACTGGTGGCATGGTGGTTAAGGCGATGGATCCCACCAGGCCAGCTCAGCAGTTGGAGTCCTGGATCCTGTGGCTTGGAAAATACACTGGGCAGGCATGAGTATGTACAAGTGTGTTTGCCCAAAATCCAGAGAAAAGGATGGAGCAGAAGGGATTGCAGGATGACCACCCCCCAGGAGGTCCTTTCTTACTTTCTCTCGCTCTCTCCTACCAGCACACACATCGTATAGCAAATTTTTTGAATGAATTTTATGGTATATGAATTGTATGAAACTGCTATTTTAATAATAAACCAATACATTTCTACTTGAAACTGATAAGTCTACTTCTATCATAGCTCTTTAAAAACAAAATAAAGGGGGCAGGCAAATGGCATAGTGGTTGGGGTGCTGGCCTCCCACATGGCTAACCATGGTTTGAGTCCCTAATCTGGCAGCTTGCTTTCTCACCTCTCTCTCTCTCTTTCTCTCTGCTCAAATTTAAATAAATAAATAACAATGATGAGTAAAATTAAATAAAACAATCTTTTTTTTTTTTGTAAGAGAGAGTTTTGCTATAGGGCGTGTACACTCACCAGAGAGACAGAGACACAGAAAGCAAGAAATCACCCCCTCCCCAGTGGGGATGACCATGCCGCAATCCCTTCTCCTCCAGTCACCTCTCTGGATTTGGGGCATGTACACACATGCTCCCAGTGTGAGTTTTAAGTCACCGGGTCCAGGGCTCAAACCACAGTTAACTATGTGGGAGTCCAGCGATGCAACCATTACACTATCTGCTGGTCCCAATAAAACAATTTAAAAAAAAAAATTATCTCCTTTAGAAGAGAGCTGGGAGGGGATCAGCAAATGGCGTAATGGTTACATTACTGGACTCCCACATATCCAACTGCAGTTCAAGTTCCCTGGCAGGTTGGAACTCATGCTGGGTGTGTGTATGAGTGTGCCCAAAATCCTGACAGGAAAATGGAAGAGAAGGGATTGTGGCATGGCCATACCCCCTTGGGGATGACTTTTTTGCTTTCTGTCTGTCTCTTTCTTTCTGGCAAGCACACACACCTTATAGCAAAAATGTCTCTAAAAAAAAAAAAAAGAAGAGTGCTAAGAGAGTGCAAGAGACTATGACACATAGTACTATTAAATGACTTAGGTATAACCTCTAAGAAGTAGTCCTAATCGTTACATTAATCATTGGAGTTAGATAAATACAAACAGATAGATACATATTATACTAGAGGGCACATATGGACATGCAAATGCAAGAGAAAGAGAATGTCCAGTGGGGCCCAACAATCACACCCCAGTCCTCTTTCCTGCCATTCTCCATCCCATCAGGATCCTGAGCATATTTTGCAAAACTGCTGGTGCTGGGACTTTAACCTTGCTTGGCTGTGTGAGATGTTCCCACCTCTGTGCAGCTCTTCGCTGTCGCAGTGTGGTGCTAGCGCCAGTAAATACATTTGAAGCGCCTGTGTTATAGCTCTCGCGCTGTACACCGTGCTAGGAAGCCGCAGAAATGCCTTGACTACCCTGCAGGTGGCAATTACAGACACAGTGGAGTCTGGGAAAGGAGTGTCCAAAAGGGCCGATATTGGAAGGATTTCTTCAGTAAACATAGAGGTGAGGGTACTCTGGCCCACAAACAAATCTATGTGTCAGGAATAACACATGTTCATTAAACACTTACCATGTGTCAGCTACTGTTGTGCTTTCCAAAACTATTTAATTCTTAAATCTCTAGTGAGACAATCATCATATATCTTAAAAAAAAAAAATTTAGAGTAATTTTTGCTGTAGGGTGAGTGCACTCACCAGATAGAGAAAGCCAGAGAGACAGAAAGCGAGAAATCACCGCCCCCCTCCCCAAGGGAAATGGCCATGCTGCAATCCTTTCTCTTCCATTCTCCTCTCCGAATTTTGGCCACACATGCACACATGCCCAGCGTGAGTTTTAATCCGCTGGGCCCAGGACTTGAACAACTACATGGGAGTCCAGCAACATAACCATTATGCCATCTGCTGGTCCCAACAATCATTATATACCTAAAATTTCATTTTCAAAATCCTTAGAGCTAGACATAATAGAGAACTCAAAAAACTTCAAGTTTTAGAAGGTAAAAGAATACAAATACTGTACATTATATAGTATCTCCAGGGGTAAATCTCATAATCAAATATTTCTGCAGTAAAAATGTATAAATAGGGGCCAGCAGATGGCATGGTGGTTAAAGCACTGGACTCTCACATAGCTGACCACAGCTTGACTCTCAGATCTAGCGACTTGCTTTCTTGCTTTTCCTCTCTCTCTCTCTCTCCCTGTCTCTGGTGCGTGCACCTGCCCTATAGCAAAAAAATGTAAAAATAATAAAAAATTGAATTAAATAAATAATTGTTAATGTATAAATAACCTCATTTAGTGAGATTTTTTAAATAATGGGACCAGGGCCAACAGGTGGCATGATGGTTAAGGGCACTGGACTCCCACTGCAGGTCAAGTCCCAGATTTGGTGGCTTGCTTTCTCACTTTCTGTCTCTCTCTCACTGGTCAAGTTAAAAATAAAATAAATAAGGGGGGGACCAGCAATTGGCATAATGTCTATGTCACCGGAGTCCCTTATAATCGACATCATCCAGAGGGGCCAGCAGATGCCATCGTGGTTAAAGGTGCTGGACTCCCACATGGCCGACCGCAGTTTGAGTCCCCAACCTGGTGGCTTTCTTACCCCCCCACCCACACTGTCACCCTCTGTTTGAATTTAAATAAATAAATAAATAAATAAATAAATAAATGAAAATTAAAAATAACTCTTTTTTTAAAAAAGTTACTTAAATAAATAAATAAATAAAGAGGCCAGCAGGTGGTATGGTGGTTAAGGCAGTGGACTCCCACATGGTCAACCATGGTTTGAGGCCTGGACCTGGCAGCTTTCTCACTTTCTTTCTCTCTCTGTCTCTGGTGAGTATGTGTACCCTGTAGTATATCTTAAAAATTATAATAATGATAAATTTGTAAAAAATCTTTAAAAAAATAATAATAATGGCCAGCTGGTGGCATGGTGGTTAAGGTGACTAAATCCCACATGGCCAACTGTAAGGTTTGAGTCGCAGGAAAAAACATGCCAGGTGTATGCATGTGTATGCCCAAAATCCCAGAAGGAAGGAGAAATGGAGGAGATAGGATTGTGGTATAATCATTCCCCATTGTTGGGGGGGGGGTTCTCTTCCCCTTCTCTCTCCACAGGCAAGCACACATGCCTTCTGGCAAATTAAGTACGGGAAATAAACTTATTTTGTTTATGTCAGATTTAACCACCACATGAGTTATCACAAAAATTTATTGATTGCAGGGGCTTGGGGATTTTAGAATTGTGGATCATCATTTTTCCCATTTCTCATACAAAGAAACTAAAGCAAGAGAGGTCAAGTAATTTGACCAGAGTCACACAACTAGTAAAAGGAAGAGAATTTTAACTAAGGCCACCTGTCTTAAAAACATATGCTCCATGGAGGCCGGCAGGTGGCATGGTAGTTAAGGTACTGGACTCCCACATGGCTGACCACAGTTTGAGTCCCAGACCTCCTGACAGCTTGCTTTCTCACTTTCCTTTTCTCTCTCTCTGTCACTCTCTGATTAAACAATAAAAATAATAATATGGGAAACAGCAGTTAGCGTAATGGCTATGTCGCTGGACTCCCATGTAGTCGACCGCAGTTCGCATCCCAGACCCGGTGGCTTAAAACTCACGCCGGGCGCATGTGCGTGCGTGCCCAAGATCCTGAGAGGAGAATGGAGGAGAAGGGATTGCGGCATGACCATCCCTTCTCGAGGGTGATTTCTCGCTTTCTGTCTCTATGTCTCTCTCTGTCTGTCTGGCGAGCACACGCGCCCTGTAGCGAAAACCTCTCCAAAATAATAATAATAATAATAATAATAATGAGTTAAATAATTAAATAAAATAATTTTTTTTAAAAAACCTACACTCCTGAGCCAGCCAAGTGGAGCTGTGGTAAAGGTGAGTGGATCCCACATGGCTGAGAGTATGGTTCAAGTCCTGGATGCATACCCAAACTTCTGAGAGAATAGAAGAGCAAAGGATTGCAGCGTGGCCTCCCCACCACCGCCACCACACGGGCTGTTTCTCACTTCCCCCATCTCTTGTCTCTCTCCTGTGAGCACATGTGCCCCAAAACAAACGAAAACAAAACAGAAAACCCTATGCTCCTAACTCCACCCTCTACCCTGCCAGGTTATCCCTGCTGTGTAAATGGAGGCCTTTCCCTGGACTTCCATGACTCAGGATCTTTTGGGAGAAATCTCAAAGCTTCTTTTCCTAAGAATAAATCTAGATATCAAACCCCTTCTCCTAAGACACAGACCTGGACAGAACACCTGACCTCCCTTCTCTTAACCTTCAGACCAGATGGTTTAGAACCCTGCTAGGCAAAATCCAGTCAGAGCTAACAAAGCAATGACTCCTTGTTTGGGAATCACCCTTTGGTACTCTATCTTAAAATCTCTGATCTCTGATCTCAGGGCCAGCAGGTGGCATGGTTGTTAAAGGCCCTGGAGGGAACCAGCAGTTAGCGTAATGGCTATGTTGCTGGACTCCCACGTAGTCAACTGCGGTTCGCGTCCTGGACCCGGTGGCTTAAAGCTCACGCAGGTCGCGTGCGCGTGCGTGCCCTAGATCCCAAGAGGAGAATGGAGGAGAAGGGATTGCGGCATGACAATCCCACATGGGGGGTGATTTCTCTCTTTCTGTCTCTATGTCTCTTGTCTGTCTGGCGAGCGCACGCACCCTATAGCAAAAACCTCTCCAAAAAAAAAAAGGCCCTGGATTCCCACATGGCTGACTGCAGTTTGAGTCCTGGACCTGGCAGCTTGCTTTCTCCCTTTCCCTTTCTCTCTCTCTCTGTTTCTCTCTAATCAAATTTAAAATAAAATACAATGATAAATTTTTTAAAAATCTTTAAAAAAAAATAATAATGGCCAGCTGGTGGCATGAAATTAAATAAATAAAGAAAGAAGCAAAAAATAAATAAATAAACCCCAATCTCTCACTTTTCCCCCAGGCTTCCCAGCAAGGCCAGAGATATGAGGAGGAATCCATTTCTGACCTTTGTCCCTAAGCCTGGCAGCTCACCTGGATGAAAACTGTTTCCCAACACTGGCCCAGGGACATTTCTTTCCCCCAAACAAATCTACCTCCCTGCACATCCCCCACCCTGTAGTTTCACTGACTATGCGTTGACAGATTCTGCCAAGTTCTACCTGTCACTGGTTCAGTTTTCCAAGTCCACTAGTCGGCTGCTCTATCCCTACGACGAGGAGTCATGCCAGCAGGACACATGAGTGTCCTTCTGGGGCCCATGGAGGCCAGGACGGAGTTGAGACCGCAGCTGTTGAGACCCTGAGTCCTGGGTTTGTGTCACTCAAGGAGGGCCTCCCTCTGCAATGACCTCCTCATTCTTCCTGGTTGTCCTTCTCCTGGCTCTAACCACAGTGGCCACTCCCAGAGCTGGCAATCAGTGTCCAGCATGCGGGGGGCCCACCTTGGACATGGAGAGTCAGCGAGAGCTGCTTCTCGACCTGGCCAAGAGAAGCATCTTGGACAAGCTACACCTCAGCCAGCGCCCAACGCTCAGCCGGCCAGTGTCCAGGGCTGCCCTGAGGACCGCACTGCAACGCCTCCGGGGGCCCCCATCAGGGGCACTTCCTGAAGACCACAGGGGACAGGAATATGAGATCATCAGCTTTGCCGAGACAGGTGAGTTCCTGCTCTATAGCTCTCCCCCAAAACCTGACCTCGTGAGGCAGGACAAGTTTCCTCATCAACCTCCCCCCGACTGCCTCCCCCAAACCATTAAACTCCTGTATCCCATAGCCTGTGATCTCCTAACCCCAGATCCCACCCCCCTGACTCTCTCTAATCTTTCAGAACTGACCAATGGGAAGTTGGGAAGTTGGGAAATTGGGAAATTTCACTTCTTCTGAGACTGCCTGCCCTCATCTCTGACTTCTCTCTGTATGCCCCACAAGCTTTCACAGGCGATGGTGTGAGCCCATCCCCTTCCTGGGCCTGGACCTAGAAGCTGGGAGCTGGAGAGCCTGTCCTTCTCCGGCCCCAGTATCCAACCTCTCCAGTCTCCCTTCCCCCAGGTGCTTCATTTGGGTAAAATGATAAAAAAGAAAGCACTGGACTACCATACCTTCCCATATCTCAGGTCTCTGTATACCTCGGACGTCCATAGCAGTGTCCCCATATCAGTATAGGGTCAAAATGGGACTCAGGGGGGTCAGCAGGTGGCACAGTGGTTAGGGCGGCTGGATTCCTACATGGCTGACCACGATTCGAGTCCCGGACCTAGCAGTTTGCTTTCTTACTTTCCTTCTCTCTCTGTCTCTCTCTCTGGACTTTCCATCTCTTTCTCTATCTCTCTCTGGTCAACTTCGAAAATAATAAAATAAAATAATGACAGAGCCTTTTGCAAGCTTTTTCTTAGGTCTAGAAGACCCTTCCCATTCCTGGTTCCTGTCCCTTGATTAGTACCCACTCTTCTTCCTCTTCAAGACCCAGCACGAACTCTGGAACCAGGTAGTCTGGGCTCAAGTTCTTGCTTCACTACTTATTAGCTATGGGACCTGAGTTGTTAATAAAGTTTTCTCATTTGTAAAATGTAGATAATGAGCGAATTAAGTGGGCTAATCAAGTAAAGTCCTTAGGTTGCTAACATGGGAGGGAGAAGGAAATAGAAGACTCAGGTCCCAGCCATGAGAGGGTTGTAGTGAAAGCTGCTGTCTCCTCTCTAAAACCTCACACGGCAGAAAGGGGCAAGGCGGCTTTCTGAGGTCGCTTTCATTAGGGCACTAATCCCATTCAGGAGGGCTCCACTCTCATGACCTTGACCTGATTACCTCTGAAAGGCCCCACCTCTATCACCATGGGGTTATAGATTTCAACTGACAGATTCTTTTTTCTTTCTTCAAATTTATAATTATTTATTTTATTTTATTTTATTTATTATTATTCTTTCAATTTGCTACAGGGTACGTGTGCCCATCAGACAGGGAGCAATAGAGAGGAAAGTAGGAAAATGAGAAAGCAAGTCTCCAGGTCTGGGGCTCAAACCGCAGTTGGCTATGTGGG
Organism: Tupaia belangeri chinensis; assembly: GCF_000334495.1. Lineage (NCBI taxonomy): Eukaryota > Metazoa > Chordata > Mammalia > Scandentia > Tupaiidae > Tupaia > Tupaia belangeri. Next base: position 4,080,803 of record NW_006209847.1, on the reverse strand, counting down.
AGTCTAGCACTTTAACCACCATGCTACCTGCTGGACCTTTAACTTATGAATTTCAAGAGGACACAAACACTCAGTACATAACAGCCTCTCTCCGTGAACCCTCTTACCATTCAGTAGCCTAGCCCAAGCTTTAAAGCATGGTGACTGGGGAGCCAGCAGGTTGTGTGGTGGTTGTGGTGCTAGACTCCCACGTGGGCAACAACAGTTTAAGTCCTGAACCTAGAGGCTTGCTTTCTCACTCTCTCTGGTAAAAGTTTTAAAAATATTAATAATAATAAATAAAAATAGGGAACCAGCAGTTAGCGTAATGGCTATGTCGCTGGACTCCCACGTAGCCAACTGCGATTTGCGTGCCGGACCCGGTGGCTTAAACTCACGCCAGGCGCGTGTGTGTGCATGCCCAAGGTCCCGAGAGGAGAATGGAGGAGAAGGGATTGCGGGATGGCCATCCCCCCTGGGGGGTGATTTCTCGCTTTCTATCTCTCTGTCTCTCTCTGTCTGTCTGGCAAAGCGCACACGCCCTATAGCAAAAACCTCTCAAAAAAAAAATTTTTTTAATCAAATAAATGAATAAAAATAAATAAATAAAATTAAACAAATAACTACTTCAAAAAATAAAGCATGGTTGGGGCCAGCAAGTGGCATGGTGGTTAAAGGCGTTGGACTCTCACATGGCCGACCACGGTTCAAGTCTCGGACCTGGTGACTTGCTTTCTCACTTCCTTTCTCTCTCTGTCTCTCTCTGATTGAACTGAAAAATAATAATGATATTAATAATAAGTAAAGTTAAATAAAAAAATAATAAAATATATAAAGCATGGTGGCCGGATACCAAGAGGACAATTTCAATGTGTAAAATGATTGTCAAGCTTCTGCATACAGCTTGTTTGCTAATTCCCCACTAACAAAGCAAGTCCCCTTGGCCAAGCCCAGAAGCAGCGGGGAATGAAATTAGACAAAAGGCACAGAAACCAGGAGGTATTTTTAACTGGACTACCAACAAAGAGTCTATTTTAATCAGCTCTCTGGTCCATAGTAGTTCATGTCTCTCCCACATGCAAAATACACTCACCCCCTCCCAACTGCCCTCTCCAAACTTTCACCCCATTTTGGCATAGGATCAGGCTTAAAGTCTAGGGCCCCATCATCTGAATCAGGTGCAAATGGAGGTGAGGCTATTTTGGCATTTCTTCAGGTGCCGGGGCCTTCAGTGGTGTCACATTGGCTCATGAGAACGAACTGTGAAAGGCTTCTCCCAACTCCCAAGTTCAGTGATGTCACATTAGTAGCTTGAAATCAGCCATGGTGGGAGAATTTATATTACAGAAGCTGGCAAACTTTACACATCAGAGCATGTAAATGTGTTCCCTGGACACCAGCTGTTAAACATTCACCAGCGGGGGGGAGGGGGGGGCTCCCACGCACCTCCCACGCACCTCACGGATGATGTCAGGAAACAAGGACAGGGTAACCAGTAAGAGATACTCCTGGTCAAATGGGTTATGGGAGACTGAAAGGCACAGGAAGACACTGACCCATGAAAATTCTGGTATCCCGCCTAGCATGTATCTCAGTCCACCCCAAATCCAGAATTCCCTTGGTTAGGGCTTAGTTCTGCTCCTAAGTAAGATTGTCCTACTGCTTACCGTCGCCCTCCTGGGTTCCTGTTCCGCCCTCTGGGCTCTTGACCTTTTAAGTTGCCTTTCCTTTTAAAATGAAAATGACTTGTGTTTGGGGCTGAGTACTTTTCTTAGCCTGATTTCTGCCCAAGAAGTCAGGGCTCAGATACTTTTTCATATATTGAATTGCCTCGGTTTTTTGTTTGTTTGTTTGTTTTGTTTTTATTCTGCTATAGGGAACATGCACTTGCCAGAAACAGGCAGAAAGAAAGAAAAGGAAAGAGAGAAATCATCCCCAGGGGGGAAGGAATGGCCCTGCCACAATTCCTTCTCTGAACATACACATACGTGCAGTGTGTTTTTCAAGTCACCTGGTCCAGGACTCAAACTGCACAGTCGGCCACGTGGGACCCAGCTGCCTTAACCACCACGCCAACCATCTGACCATGTCCCTTTCATTTTAAACTATTGCTGTTTTCACTATTTAAATTATCTCTAAAATTTTGTGGGCTTTCTAAATAATAATTATAGTCTACTCAGTTATAGAGAAGGCCTCTCATTCTATCAAAACAGACTAATTTAATTGATTAGTTAATTTATTTTTGCCATAGGGTATGTGCACTTGCCAGAGTGAGACAGAGAGAGGGAAAGTAAAAAAATCACCACCACTGCCGCAACCCCCACCCAGGGACGGATGGCCACTCCATAACCACTTCTCCTCCATTTTCCTCCTGGGATTTTGGACACACACAAACACCTGGCAATTATGCCAGGTCCAGGATTTGACCCATAGAGTCAGCCATATTGGAGTCCAGAGCCTTAACCTCTACACCACCTGCTGACCCTAAGACAGTCCCTTCTTCAGGCTACAAGTCAGTGTTGTAGAGCAATATCTTTAAGAATTAAAGAAGCTCTTTTAGAGGGTCTACAGAACATCACCCTAAATACTAGATCTCAACAAAATGTTAGCTCTTTAAGATATATATATATATATACACACATATATAGTGCAAGAGGGCATGTGCACATGTCAGAGAGACAGAGAAGGAGAAAGCACCCTTCAATGGGGCATGGCCATGCCGCAGTCTCTACTCTTCCATTTTTTTTAACTCTGGGATTTGGGGCACTCTCATATGCCTGGCGTGTTTTTCAAGCCACCAGTCCAGGATTCAAACTGAGATTGGTGGTGTGAGATCTGGCTCCCTTAACCACTAGGGTAAGGAGCCAGCCCAAAATGTTGTATCTTTACAAAAAGTTTTACAGATGACCCTTTATTTGCTTTGATCTTTACTCTAAGACTGTGTTTTACTGACAGTGACCTGGCTTTTATTTTTGCCCTGATGTGATTAGAGAGCCTTTTGCCAGACAGAAAGAAGAGGAATGAGAAAGGATTTTATTTTTATTTTTCAACTTAGCAAGTCCTTTTAGAAATATTTTCTCTGAATTCTGCCTGAAAATTGGACACTTCCTTTTTAGTTCATCTCTTTCCTGAAATGCCTTATCATAGGAAGCTAAAATAAGTCAATTGGCATTTTCGGCATTCTTCCTGGAAATATCTTCAGCTAAATTCACAACTTAGTTAGAGATCTTTTCTGGCTTCCAAGTTATCATAGGTGATAGTCAATACATAACATAGGTTCCCTTTCTCTAGTTTCCAATGGCAATTTCCATACCAATCTTCCTGCCTTCATGAGCAGTCTTTTCCTTCCTTCTAACCTCTGCCTGCCACTCAACCTCAAAGCCAATGCTATATATTGTAATTTTTTGTTATGAAGATCCCACCTCTGAGACTAATGTCTATTTCAGTCATTTACTAATATAACACACCAGCCCCAAACACAGAAACGCAAAACAATAAATTCATTTTCTCATAACTTTGTAGCTTGACTGGGCTTCTCTGGACAATTCTGCTTCATATGGAATAGCTGACGTCACTCATGCAACTGCATTCAGCTGGGAGCTCAGATGGGACTAGAACATCTAGGATGGTCTCTGATCCTCTAAAGGGTCTCTCCATATGGCTTCTAATCTTTTAGTAGTCTAGCCCCAAGTTTCTTTTCTTTATTTTAATGCCAGAGGGTATGTACACTTGCCAGAGAGAGACAGAGAAAAAGAGAAAAAGAAAATACACCCCAGTAGGGCGCGATCATGCTGCAAACCTCTCCCCTCTGTTTCTCCAGCAGAAGATGGGGCACGTACACACATGTGCCCCGTATGTTTTTGAAGTCACGGGGGCTGGGATTCAAATCACAGTCAGCCATGTGGGATCTGGCTCTTTTAACCAATAGGTTACGGGCAAACCCTAGACCAAGTTTCTTTCTCTTTTTTTTTTAAGAATTATTTATTTGGGGGACCAGCAGTTAGCGTAATGGCTATGTTGCTGAACTCCCACAAAGTTGACCGTGGTTCGTGTCCCGGACCTGGTGGCTTAAAACTCACCCCAGGTGCGTGTGCGTGCGTGCCCAAGATCCCGAGAAGAGAATGGAGGAGAAGGGATTGAGGCATGGCCATCCCCCGTGGGGGGTGATTTCTCTCTTTCTGTCTCTCTGTCTCTCTCTGTCTGTCTGGTGAGCACTGTAGCAAAAAAACTCTCAAAAAAAAATTTTTTTTATTTGGGGGTCAGCAGGTGGCATGGTGATTAAGGCACTAGAGGATCCCACATAGCTGACCACAGTTTGAGTCCAAATAATTCTTTTTTAAAAATGAATGAATAAAATTAAATAAATAATCCTCTTTTAAAAGAATTGTTTGTTTTAATTTTACTTATTCATTTGGGACCAATAGATGGTGTAATGGCTATGTTGCTAGACTCCCATGTAGTTGACTGCAGTTCGAGTCCTGGACCCAGTGGCTTAAACTCATGCTGAGCACGTGTGTGTGCATGCCCAAGATTCTGAGAGGAGAATGGAGAAGGGATTGTGGCATGGCCATCCCCCCAGGGGGTGATTTCTCGCTTTCTGCCTCTCTGTCTCTCTCAGTCTTTCTGGCAAGTGCACATGCCCTATAGCAAAAATCTCTCTCCCCCCAAAAAATAATTTTACTTATACATTAATTTAATTTGACCAGAGAGAGACACACACAGATAGAGAAGGAAAGTGATAAAGCAAGACACTAGGTCTGGGACTTGAACTGTGGTCGGCCGTAGGGGGAGTGTCCAATGTGTTAACCACTGCGCCACCTGCTGGCCCCTCTTTTTCTTTTTTAGAATTATTTATTTGGGGGTTCTGAAGTGGCATGGTGGTTAAGGTGGTTGGACTCCCACATGACTGACCATGGTTCAAGTCCCAGACCTGGCAACTGGCTTTCTCTCTTTCTCTCTGTCACTCTCTGGTCAACTTTGAAAAGAAAATAATTAATTAATTAATGAGAATGAATAAAATTAAATAAAAAACAATTTTATAAATGATTTATTTTGGGGCTGGCAAGAGGTGTGATAGTTGAGGTGCTGGACTCCCACATGGCTGACTACAGTTTGAGTACCAAACCTGGTGACTTGCTTGCTCACTTTCTCTCTCTCTCTGGTCAAATTAAACAATAAATAATAACAACAAATAAAAATAAGTAATTATAAAAATTATTTATTTTATTTTATGTATTATTTTTTTTATTTGACCAGAAAGAGACAGAAAAAGGGAAAGTGAGAAAGCAAGCTGCCAAGTCTAGGACCTGAACCGTGGTTGACCATGTGAGAGTCCAGCACCTTAACCACCATGCCAGCTGCTGGCCCGTAGCCCATGTTTCTTTTTCTTTTTTTTTTTTAGCCCATGTTTCTTTAAATAATTGTGGTTGACTTCCAAAAGTCCGAGACTTCACTATGCAAATATTTTGCTTCCACCATGATTGCTACAATCTCGCTGTGAAAATCAAATCATATGGTCAAGTCTAGAATGGGTATGGGAAGGTATTACACGAAATTATGAATATTGGGACCATTACCAACAAGGTAATAATCTTCCACAACCCCTGCTGCTCATATGTCTGCTGACCATAACTAGAGTTCTTAAGAGATTCTAACTGTAGGGTGCTTCATGATTTAGCAAGAAAAAATTAGGTGGGCCAATCAGATTCTTTTCAGATTTTGGAACTGGAATATCAGAAGGTCAGCTTACTTAGCTAGGAGGAGCTGGAGTAGAAGGTTCTACATATTCAGGAACTGGGTCCACGATCTGGGGACCTGAAGAAGCTGACAAGAAGGCAGAAGAAGTAGATTCACAGAGAGAGAAAAATTAAATAGATTTATACAGAGAGACAAAAATGAGAGAGATCATTTTGGCTCAGAGAGCTATCAAGAGCAGCCTTGTTCCTGACTTTCCAATTCATATGAAACTTAGTTGAACTTTATTCCCTGTCCTTTGATGGCCATGAGAATAAATGCTGCATTCCCACAATAAAGGAATCCTTACTTCAAAAAGAAAAATAGGGCTGGCTCCCATGACCTGGTGGTTAAAGCAGCTGGATGCCACATGGTCAACAACCTGGTTCAAGTCCCAGACCTAGTGGCTTGGGAAACACACAGGGTTCATAGGCATATGTGCCCAAAATCCCAAAGGAAAGGAGAGATAGAGGAGAAGGAATTCCAGTGTGGTCATTCCTTTTGGGGGATGCTTGCTCCTCTTCTCTCTGTCTCTCCATCTCTTGGAAGAGTTCACATGCCCTCTGGAAAAAAAAGGGGGGGGCGGGGGAGTGAGAGCTAAGGCCATATTTTACTGGGCATTAATTGCTGTCTGAAAGAGTTTGAGCTTTGGGCCAGCAGACGGCATGGAGGTTAAGGCAGCTGGGTCCCAAATGGCCAACTGTGCAGTTACAATTTTAGTCCCAATGACGAAAGTTTCACTGGGAGGTGGGCCAGGAGGCAGTGTAGTGGTTAAGGTGCTGTACCGCCACATAGCCAACCACAGTTCAAGTCCTGGACCTGGCAGCTTTCTCACTTTCCCTTTTTCTCTCTCTCTTACTCTGTCCCTCTCTGCTCAAATTAATAGTTTGTTTGGGCCAACTGTGCAGTTACAATTTTAGTCCCAATGACGAAAGTTTCACTGGGAGGTGGGCCAGGAGGCAGTGTAGTGGTTAAGGTGCTGTACCGCCACATAGCCAACCACAGTTCAAGTCCTGGACCTGGCAGCTTTCTCACTTTCCCTTTTTCTCTCTCTCTTACTCTGTCCCTCTCTGCTCAAATTAATAGTTTGTTTGTGGACACTCCCACATGGTCAACCACGATTCAAGTCTAGACCTGGTGACTTGCTTTCTCGCTTTCTCTCTCTCCCTCTCTCTGTCTCTCTCTGGTCAAAGTAAAATAAATGAACGAATAAAATAAAATTAAATTAATTCTTTTTTTTTTTTTTGGAGAGGTTTTTTCACTATAGGGCGTGTGCACTTGCCAGACAGACAGAGAGAGACATAGAGACAGAAAGCGAGAGGGGGGATGGTCACGCCACAATCCCTTCTCCTCCATTCTCCTCTCGGGATCTTGGGCACGCACACACACGTGCCCGGCGTGAGTTTTAAGCCACCGAGTCCGGGACGCGAACCGCGGTTGACTACATGGGAGTACAGCGACATAACCATTACACTAACTGCTGGTTCCCTAAAATAATTCTTAAAAAAATCAATAATAATAAAATCTATTTAAAAAGAATTGTTTGATTCAACTTTATGTATTCATTTACTTATTATTTATTTATTTTAATTTGACCAGAGAGGAGCAGAGTGAGAGAGGGAGAGAAAGCAAGCTGTCAAGTCTGAGACTCAAACCATGGTTGGTCACGTGGGCATCCAGTGACCTTAAGCACCACACCACCTGCCAGCCTCTCTGGTCAAATTTTAAAAAGTAAATAAGTAAATATGGGGGCCGGCAGGTGGCATAGTGGTTGAGATACTAGACTCTCACATGGTTGACCATGGTTTGAGTGTCGAACCTGGAAGCTTGCTTTTTCACTCACCCTCTCTCTCTCTGTATATCTCACTGGTCAAGTTAAAAAATAGGAATAATAATGATAAATAAAATTAAATAGATAATTATTTAAAAATAAATAAATAAAGTTAAATAAAATAATTATTAAAAAAAAGAATTGAAGGTATAGGGGCCAGCAGATGGCATAGCAGTTACATCACTGGACACTCATGTGGCTGATTGTGGTTCGAGTCCTGGATCCGGTGTCTTGAAAGTCACATCTGGTGAACGTGTGTGTGCATGTGTGCCCAAGGTCTCAGGAAGAAAATGGAAGAGAAGGAGTATAGTGTGGCTATCCCCCCTGGGGGCTGATTTCTCACTTTACCTCTGTCTCTGTCTCTCTCTTTCCAGCGAGAGCACACACCCAAGGCAAAAACCTCTTAAAAAAAAAAGAATTGAATATAAGGGGCCAGCAAGTGACATGGAGGTTAAAGCACTAGACTCCTATGTGGTCAACTGTGGTTCCAGTCCCACACCCCAGTGGCTTGAACGGTAGCTTGAAACTCTCATCAGGCATGTGTGCATGTGTGCCCATCCCCGGAGAATGGAGGAGAAGGGATTGTGATGTGGCCATCCTCCTGAAGAGTGGTTTCTCACTTTTTTTTTTCTCTGTCTCTCTGTGTTTCTAGTGAGCACATGCATCCTATAGCCAACAAATCTTTCTAAAAAATAAAAAAGAATTGGAGGTATAGGGGGCCAGCAGGTGGCATGGAGGTTAAGACGCTGGATCCCACATGGCCAGCTGTGCAGTTCAAGTCCCGGACTTGGTGGTATAAATATCACACAGTCTCCTATAGGAGACTGGAGGAGAAAGGATGGTGGCATGGCCATTCCCCCTGGGGAGTGATTTCTCACTTTGTCTCTCTCTCACTGTCTGGTGAGCACAACACCCTATAGGAAAAAAAAAAATAGAATTGGAGATCTATTTGATAAACCTTTAGGATGATTTCAAAGTAGAAGATGAGAGTCACCAAGGTTTTGACTTAAGCAACACATTTACTAGGAGAAGATGGAAGAAGGAATAGACTTGGATTGGGGGATAAATCTAGAGGTATTTGAACCCAAAAAGTTTGCAATACCATTGGATATCCAAGTGGAATATCAGATAGGCAACTGGATATATAAACCTGAGACTCGGAGAGGCCAGGTCAAGGGATATGCATTTGAGAGTCATCAACCTATAGACGAGAATTGATGAGATCATTCTGGGAGAGAAGAGAAAGAAGTTTAGGACAGCCAACATTTCGAGTTTAGGCAGAGGAAGAGGAGCTGTTAGTGAGGGAGGCAAAGTTGGAGTGGCTAGTGTCACGAAAGCCAAGAGAAGGAACTTTAAGGAGGGAGTGGTTAACCATGTCAGACACTACTTAAAGCTCAAGTGAGATGATATGGAAAGATGGGTTTGGCAATGTGGAAGTGTTGATCATTTTGACAAGAGCAATTGCAGTAGAGTGGAAGAACTAGACACCAGTTAATGTCTCAACGGACAGGTGGGGGTGATGAGGGGAAATCAAGCAGCAGAAATAGAAATATAAAGAAAGATACAGGTGCCAGACAGTGGCTATGCAGTAAACCACAACATTCTGTGAGATGATTGCACATGGAAAAGTCGCTGGTTCGAGTCCATAGATTTCTCTGAGTAACTTGCCCATGATTTAAGGTTGGCTGAGGGTTAGGGGTGAATTGTGGTATCAAGATCCTGTTAGGGGTATATCTCTCTTTCTTTCTCACTCATGGAGGAGAAATATAAATAAACTAAAAAAAGAAGAAAAAGGAAAGGTGCAGATATTAGAACCAACTTGGTGAGGACTGATGTGGGGAATTAGGCAAATAATCATGCGGTTTCTAGAGATGAAAAGGAGGGTTGTCATGCCCCCAATTCTTTTTTTTTAATTACTTAATTTTATTTATTCATTTACTTATTTTATTTTAACCAGAGAGAGACACAAAGAAAGAGAGAAATTGAGAAAGCAAGCCACCAGATCCAGGACTTGAACCATGGTCGGCCATGTGAGAATGTCCAGCGCCTTAACCACCACACCACCTGCTGGTCCCTGTTGTGCCCCCAATTCTAAGAACAAAGAGAGGGGTATATGTAGGAAGGAAAACAATGATTTCCAGGTGGGGACAAATTGATTTTAATGTGCTGGCAGGACATTCACATGGCAAAATTAAAAAGATATTTAGGCCTGAAGCTCTGTGATTTTCCAAATCTGTATACCCAGTCCAGATATGCAAAGTGGTCTGAAATGGACATACAGCTTTAGAAATCACCAACATAAATATTGTGGTGGCCAGCCATGAATGTGTATAAGAGCTCTCCTCAGAAGAGCCAAAGAAATAAAATGAAAGTCCAAGACAGACGAGAACTCTTGTATTAAAGGGATGGTCAGAGAAATGAAAGCCAGCAAAGAAAACCAAGGAAGACTCACAAGAGAGTTATAGCAAAGCCAAAAGAGAAAAGATTTTCAGAATAAAAGGATGGTCAGTGATACTGTCTCAGTCCATTTCGTGCTGCTATAACAGAATACCACACACTGGGTAATTTATAATGAACAAATTTATTAGCTCATGGTTCTGAAGGCTAGAAGTCCAAGATCGAGAGGTCAGCATCTAGCAAAGGCCTTCTTGCTTCCTTAGTCTATGTTGGAGGGACGAAGAGAGCCTGGTGGGTGTAGGGGTAGCATGCAAACTTGCTCTTTTATAAGAAACCCGTTCCTGTCATCAGGGCATTAATCCACTCCTGGGGGTCGTGCTCCATGACCAGACACCTCCCATTAGTCTCCACCTCTCAACATGGGCATCAACTAGGCATCAAATTTCCAACTCGTAAACTTTGGGATACTCCACACCAAATGCCAAATGCTCTGTTGTCAAGTACACTGTGAATAGAGAGGCAGTTGGTAGAACTGACACTCAGACCATCACAATGACCAGGACTTCTTGTATTCACAGGCCTCTCCAGCACCGACCGGACTCGTCTTGATTTCCACTTCTCCTCTGACAGAACTGCTGGCAGCGTGGAGGTCCAACAGGCCAGCCTCATGTTCTTTGTGCAGCTTCCTCCCAATACCACCTGGACTTTGGCAGTGAGAGTTCTTGTGCTAGGCCCACATGCCACCAACCTCACAATGGCTTCTCAGCACCTGCTGGTGGTAGATGCCAGTGGCTGGCACCAACTCCTCCTGGGGCCTGAAGCTCAGGCTGCCTGTAGCCAGGGGCATCTGGCCCTGGAACTGGTACCTGAAGCCCAGAGTTCAGTCATCCTTGGTGGACCTGCCCATAGGCCTTTCGTGGCAGCCCGGGTGAGAGTTGGGGGCAAGCACCGGGTTCGCCGACGAGGTGTCGAATGCCAGGGAGGGTCCAGGATGTGCTGTCGACAAGAATTCTTTGTAGATTTCCGTGAAATTGGCTGGCATGACTGGATCATCCAGCCCGAGGGCTATGCAATGAACTTCTGCACGGGGCAGTGCCCAGTACATGTGGCTGGCATGCCTGGCATTGCTGCTTCCTTTCACACGGCAGTGCTCAACCTACTCAAGGCCAACACAGCTGTAGGCACCACTGGAGGGGGCTCGTGCTGCGTGCCCACAGCCCGGCGCCCACTGTCTCTGCTTTACTATGACAGGGACAGCAACATTGTCAAGACTGACATACCTGACATGGTGGTAGAAGCCTGTGGGTGCAGTTAGTCTATGAGTGGTGTGGGCAACCCAAGGTGGGCCAGGCAAACATGCCCTCATGGAGGTGCCCCTCCTTGAGAGGAGAGAATGGCCCCATTACTGCCTCTGTCCAGAATGGAGAGTCCTTCTTCTTGAACAATCTATGGAAATTATCCTACCTTTGACTTAAGGAGCTCTACATTTAAAGACTGTCATACCATCTTCATGACCACTGACCTCTCTCCTTGGGCATACTCTGTCCAGCATAACCCTCTTGTGTAACCTCCACAGCCGGAACTCTGATCCACCTCCAACCATGAATAGTGACTTCTGGTTCCCAGACAAGACACCCTTAGCTCACCTTTTAAATTTTGTTTTAATTTGCCAGAGGGTGCCTGCACTTGTTGGAGAAACACAGAGAGAGAAAGGGAACGTGCCCACACACCATGAGGAGTGGGCATGCTATAATCCCTTCTCTTTAATTTCTCCCTCCTTTTGGGATTTTGGGCACACACCCACATGCACCTGATGTCTTTCTCTCTCTCTTTCTTCTCTTTCTTTTTCTCTTCCTTTTGTTCCTTTTTTCTTTTTCTTTATTTGTAGATTTTGGCCATAGGGCATGTGCACTCACCAGAGACAGAGAGAGGTAAAGTGAGAAATCACCCCCCAGGGGGATGGTCAGACCGTAATCCTTTCTCCTCCATTCTCCCTTTGGGACTTTAGGTATGCACACACACACACACACACACACACACACACACACATCTGGTGTGTCCTTTAAGCCACTGAGTCCATGACTTGACCACGAAGTTAGTCATGTGGGGTCCAGCACTTTAGCCACCATGCAACCAGCTGGGTCATGCCCAGTGTGTCTTTCAAGTTGTTGGGTCCAGAACTCAAACCATTGCTCACCCTTAGTCAGCTTCATAATCCATGCCTCCCCACCCTTTGCACTTGATAGTTCCCATTCCAGGATAAGCTGATTTGGCTCCTTGCCCCAATAGGTCTGACTTCCCGGAAAGCCCCTTTCGATTCACCAAAGATCGGATCACTGTTCTCCAAACGTTGTCTTGAACCCCTTTCCTTCTGACTTGCCCAGGCGGACAGCGCATGCTCTTGTTACATACCCTCATCCATTCCTTTTCTCTGCCCAGCTCAGGGCCTGGGTGCTGGCTCTCCTGGGCTCCATCACCTGC
>NW_006209847.1:4063538-4068308 GCF_000334495.1 Tupaia belangeri chinensis | reverse complement strand
TGTTATCCCTGCTGCCTGTCAACAGGTGCCGGTCCTGGTTAACAGTGGCTGTGCTGTGATTGCGGCCATAACACCTCACTGGTTACCCTCTTTCATGGCTCCAGTTCTGATAGCACTGCTTCAACATTTCCCACTGTTGCTGCCCCCATTGTTTCAACAGCCCTTGCTGGGCCCCCGAAGCTGGGTCTCTGTGAGTAACTCCTTCACGGGGTGCTCTTGCTGAGGAAAATGCGGACAGCTGACGGAGTCCTCTGTCTTCTGCCAGGACCCTGACCCTGGAGATGAAACGGAGCCTGCCTGCCCCGCCTGCTCTGCTGTCTCTTCACATGGACTCCTCGGGGCTGAGCTGCTGACTCCATCTCACACCTCGTATCTCTTCCTCCCCTGGGTGCTTCCTCTTCCTTCTCGGGCACCTTCAACCTCCCAAAACCTTTATTTTTTTTTTTTAATTAACAAAGGGTGCATGTGCTTGCCAGAGAGAGGCAGAGAGAGTGGGAGAAAGTACCCCCCTCAGTGGGGTGTGGTCACTCTGCATTCCCTTCTCCTCCATTTCCCCATCCTGTCAGGATTTCGGGCACATACGCACACACTCCCAGTGTGTTTTTCAAGCCATTGAGTCAGGGATTCAAACCATGGCCAGCCATGTGGGATCTGGCTCCTTTAACCATACAGCACAGAGCCAGCTGTAAACCATCTTTAATCTCATGGCTAATAAAGACCCAGTTTTTACCTGCTCCTTTATTCCCTCTGTGCTCACCCCAAGAGCTGAGACAGATGGATGATCTGTCACAAGTAAGTTGACACCCTGGACACACGTGGGGGGGCAGGCAGAGGCATGCTCACAGCAGCTGCCAGGCCCTCTGGCTCGCCAGCCTTTCACCCACCCCTGAGGCTTCATCCAGGAGTCCCGCCTGGAACCTGGAACTGACCAGGGCCACTCGCATGGAACGAGAAGAGGAAAGCGTCCAACAAGGAGAGAGGAGAGGGCAGCGTTTACTCTGAGACCGAGTTCTCTTTAGACCTTTGTCCTTCTTTCCCCACCATATGCTCCCTTTGGCTGGGAGCTCTAAACCATGGGTCGATACTGTCTGCAGCTCAAGGCCGAGTTTGCACAAAAGCCACGTGCCCTTTGGGGAACGTGATGTCTGTGTTTGTTCAGTTTATGACCCTCTCCTACCAGGGTAAGAGGTCCTGGGACGGAGCCCCTCGAGGAGGAGGTCCTGGGAACTGTGGATCTGAGCTGTGGGGCTTCCTGAGCAGCCTGCGGAAGTTCTCCCACCTTTACCCGAGGAGACCTGCATCTAAGGAGAATCCGAGAAGTCTTCTGCTGTCACTCCCTCTTCCTTCCATGGGTGCCTGAACACCCACATGCCTTTCCCAGATCTAACCTCCTTTCTTCCACCTAAGGCTCAGTCCCTGGGGCCAAACCTGGGGTCTGGTGAAGTGAGGCACTCACCTTGGGAATGGCAAATTTTAAGGGAGTGGCAAAAGCAAACAAACTTGTCAATAAACGATACTTTAATAAGACCTTATTTTTAAAAATTAGTGCAAAAAAACTGTGATGAACAAAACAGCATATTTTAAAATAAACCCAGGAGCGGTATTATTCCTTCTTGTTTGCCTCCACCTTCTGTAAAAAGGGGAGAGACTATGTCTCTTCTTCCAAACATTTCCTTCCAGAGCCTCGCAGTCCCTACCTCTGGACTCCTTCCGGCTTTTTCCATGTGGGCAAGATAACCACACCCACTTCTTCCACTTCCTTACCCACCTCCAAGCCCATCACTCCCCCAGCCCCCAGCCAGGTTGGTGGTAGGGCAGGCAGTGAGGCAGATGGCTGGGGTATTTATAACCCGGGAGCACTTCTTGGGAAAAGTGACTAAGATGCTAAGAGCATATTTATAGCTGAGTTCTGACGTAAGTGTCAGTGGGGAGGTAGGGCCAGGCCAGGCGCAGCAGCAAGGAGATGGGAAGAGCAGGAAATTGGGGGCACCTGACAGGGGTGGGGTGGTGCGGGGAGAGGTGGGGTCAGTCATTCCTTCAGCCACTTCTTACTGCGTCCCCTGACTCTCCTGGCACCAACAGGGAAGCCCTCGGAGGCACTGCCATGGGCAGACATGCCACTTAGCAGTCAGATGTTTCAGACTCCTGGGGTAGACGGCTGTCACTCACCAGCCCAGATCAACAGAGAGAGGGCCGGGAGCCGGGGAGAGCCCTGGACAGAAGGCTTGAATACGGTTCCGGTTCCGTGCCTGGGGAGAAACGCAGGCTGGACAGGAGAGTCTGAGAGTCTTGTCCTTTCTCCCTTCTCCCCACCCCCTGGTGTCGTAAGTCCCTAGGAAGAGCCTGGCGCCCACATTGCCACGTGTCAGTGTGATAAGGTCCAAAACCAAAGGTGTCAGTGATGTGCTCCTAGGGACAGTCCCCGCTCCCTGGCCGTGGCAAGGGAGAAAAAGCAGGGGAAACTGAGGACACCGCTTCCCTATGTCTCCTGTCAGGGAGGACAGCAACCCAGAGGGACTCATGGAGGAGCATTCCCCCTTTCTCCATTGCCCTGGGCAGCCCAGTCCCTGTCCCTGGGAAGCTCTGGTTAGCGATGAGCCAGCAGCTGTCCAGTGGCACGGCACTGCCACATGGTGGACATTGGTGGTACTGAGACCCATTCCTCAAGGCGTGGTCCCGCCCTCTCTCCCTGGTGCCAGCTCTGTCTCTCTTAAAAGCCGCCACCGGCTAAATAGAGGGGAGATGAATGAAGTGGAGAAGAGACACATTGCCAACTCATACCCACCACCCCGTGCCCAGCCAGCCTCCCCGCTAAGCTTTTGGAAGGATTTGGGGCGCAAAGGCCTACTTGGCATAGACCCACTCTCATGAGTTCAAGGTGGAAGGACTTTCAGCTCCCACTACGGTCAGTGAGGAAGCCGAGGAAGGAGGGCTGGGATGGGAATGAGCGCAGTCGCTGCACTCCCCTTGGTTTGGTCTCAGGCCTCGGACCTCCCATGTCCTAACCTGATCACCGAGGCCTGCCACCACTCCTAAGATGCCTCGATGTAGGCATTGCTCGCAGAGCCCTGGATGGGAAGTGGCGTGCCATCCTGCCAACCTTGATGGACTCTGCACTGCTGCAAGGTTGCATCACCACACCTCACCTCTCTGGGCTTCCCCAGACATGGCAGTAACATGGCCCCCCTCGCTCTGGCCCTTTTCCACTCTGTGCTCCAGTCCAACTGGACTCTGGGCGGCCAGCATAGGCAGGGTCAAGGGGGTGACTACTGTGCCCCGTGGCACTGCCACCTTGGCCTGAGCAAGGGACTCTGTTCCCTGAACCCCTCACCCCTATTCCAACTCCACAGCTAGAAATAGAGCCAGAATTCTGGCCCAGAGGCCCCAGAGAAATAACCCCTGGAATGCACAGCTGCCTCACGGCAACTACTGCAGCAGTGGTGGCCAGGCCAGCTAGATACTGCAGGGGCTGGGGCAGAGTGCCCTTCCCCACCTGGCTCATAGAGTTCCCTCCCCCGAGTCCCAGACCTTGGGGACTGAGCATGTGAAATCATCCTCTTTCTTGCATCATGTGTGTCCACATTGCCCCCCAACCCCCATACCCCTGCCTCAAGCCCAGTCACCATGGCCAGATGGTGAAACCTGAGCTCCAGGGGGGGAACTTCACCCTCCACAGGGGCCTGATGGGCAGCACAGCTGGCCAATCCTGGGGCTCAGAAGGTAGGCCTGCTGACTGACCACTAGGTAAGGGAACCCTAGGCAGCTGGTTCTAAAGAAGCCCCAGTTCAGTAGCCAGACAAGAGCGGTGAGGGTCAGACACAGCCACCCATCGGACGATCCACTTGCAGCCTCCCTGAGTCCCAGGCAATAGAAGACAAGTGGCTCTACCCTTGGCCAAGGGTAGGTGTGGCACTGGTGTCTGCTGCGGCCGTGCCCTCATTGGCCCGCATGCAATCAGACTCAACAGACAAGCAACTGCGATCCAAGGCTCCCACCCCGGGGCTGTCCACCAGCAGCATGAGGCGCCCTAACGTGCAGCTTTGGCTGGTGCTGCTGTGGGCACTGATGTGGGCACAGGGGGCCGGGTCTGTGTGTCCCTCCTGTGGGGGCCCAGCTCTGGAAGAACGAGCTCTGCTCTTGGAGATAGCTAAGCAGCAAATCCTGGAGGGGCTGCACCTGACCAGCCGTCCCAGAATAACTCATCCTCCACCCCAGGCAGCACTGACCAGAGCCCTGCGGAGACTACAGCCAGGGGGCATGGCTCCGGGGAATGGGCAGGAGGTCATCAGCTTTGCTACCATCACAGGTGCGTGAGGGAGAAAGGCAGAGTGGGCAGAGAGAGAGGCAGAAGGGGAGGCTGGTAGAAGAGGCAGAGGGAGAGAGGCATGGCAGAAAAAGGCAGAGTTGGGGCAAGGATTGGGGTGGAGGACACAAGGTTATCCCTTCTTTTTCTTTTTCTTTTATATTCTTTTAAAATTTTTGCTATAGGATATGTGTATTCACCAGAAACAGAGAGAAAGAGAGAGAGAGAAAGTGAGAAAGCACCTCCCAGAGGGAATGACTGTGCTGTGATCCCTTCTCTTTCATACTCTCAGGATTTGGGACACACATGCACATGCACCCGGCATGTTTTTCTTTTGCTTTTAGGGCATGTGATGTGCCCTCACCAGAGAGACAGAGAGAGACACAGATAGAAAGCGAGAAATCATACCCTAGGGGATGACCACGCTGCAATCCCTTCTCCTCCATTCTCCTCTCCGGATCTTGGGG
>NW_006209847.1:4056905-4063396 GCF_000334495.1 Tupaia belangeri chinensis | reverse complement strand
AAAACCCAGATTCATTCGTGTGGTCCCCAGCCACTTCAACCACCACTCTATCCCCCATCCCTGCTTTCTCTTTGTCTTTCCTTTTTATCTTATTTTTTAATTAAAGAATTATTTATTTTATTATTATTATTTTTTTATTTGACCAGAAAGAGAGAGAGGGAAAGTGAGAAAGCAAGCCACCAGGTCTGGGACTCACACCATGGTTGTCATGTAGCACCTTAACCACCATGCTACCTGCCGGCCCCCTATCCTTGCTTTCTCTCAAGGTGGGTCCCTGTAGAACTTCACCTCCACTCACATTTCTCGTTCCCCTCTGTATTTCTCCACCAGGCTCCTCCACCTCAACCTGCAGTTCCATGCTCACCTTCCACCTGTCCGTTCCTCAGTCCTACCACCTACACCATGCCCGCCTCTGGCTGCACGTGCCTGCTACACTGCCGGGCGCTCTTTACATGAGGATCTTCCAATGGGGCCCAAGGAGGAGGCACGGCAGATCCCACACCCTCCTAGCTGAGCACCAAATGACAACCCCGGGCTGGCATGCCCTGACTCTGCCCTCTAGTGGCCTGAAGGCTGAGGAGTCTGGTGTCCTGAAGCTCCAGCTGGACTGCAGGCTTCTAGACGGCAACAGCACAGCTGCTGGACAACCAAGGCAGCTCCTGGACACAGCAGCACACCAGCGGCCCTTCCTGGAACTTAAGATCCGGGCCAATGGGCCGGGAACAGGCCGGACCAAGAGGAGGACCCCCACCTGTGAGCCTGAGACGCCCCTATGTTGTAGGCGAGACCGTTATGTCGACTTCCAGGAACTGGGATGGCGGGACTGGATCCTGCAGCCTGAGGGCTATCAGCTGAATTACTGCAGTGGGCAGTGCCCCCCACACCTGGCTGGCAGCCCAGGTATTGCTGCTTCCTTCCACTCTGCTGTCTTCAACCTCCTCAAAGCCAACAATCCTTGGCCTGCAGGTACTTCCTGCTGTGTCCCTACTGCCCGAAGACCTCTCTCTCTCCTCTACCTTGACCAAAATGGCAATGTGGTCAAGACGGATGTGCCAGATATGGTGGTGGAGGCCTGCGGCTGCAGCTAGCAGGAGGACCTGGGCAGATGGAGTGAAGAGTTCAAGTTGGGGGCCCCAAGATGAAGGGCATCTATGGCTGGAGGCACAGATTCCTGATTTACACCCCACCCGACAGGCCACCTGGCAATATGACTGGGACCCATGCAGGCACTTTCTTGTCCCAGGTTCTGGTCTATTCCAGGCTGGTTCATGTGTGCAGGAGGTGGGTAAGGTGTTTCCTGTAAAGGGGTCTGTGCAGAAAGCATGATTCCCGACCCTCCGCTCTGTAAAGATGACAGGGGCTAGGGAGGGAGGAGGGAGGGAAGGAGAAGACAGAGAAAATGCACTTGGTCTTTCTCAAGAAGAGAAAGTCCTCTAGCGAGGGAGAGAGGAAGCCACAGAGGACCCGGCAGGATTGGGCATCGCAGACAGGCTGCTCCAGGCTGGGGAGGTCGGACGGCTTTCAGGAGGGTCCAAAGGGAGATGGGCAAGTCTTGAGGGAGGGTGTTGAGGACAGCCTCAGAAATGGGAGTCAGGAAAGAGGGGTGCTGAGCCTCAGAAATTCTCTGGTTTTCCCTGGGGGACAGGATGTGCTGGGGAGACAAACATTTATACTTTCCTAATAAAACTGAGAGAGAAAATCAACAAGTGTGAGTCATGAAGAAGGGCTGGGGTGATGGTCCAGAGCAATGCTTTTCAAAGTATGGTCTGGGGACCTGGGGGAAGTCCCTGATTCCCTTTCCAGGGGTGTCCCCAAGATTATTTACAAAACTAATTTCATAGTATTACTAAGAAGCTATTTGCCTTTTTATTCTCTTCCTTTCAAAGATGGTACACTGGAGTTTTCCAGAGGCGTGTGACATGAGGTTACATCATGCTCTGACACCATTGTTAATGGAATGTGTGCTTCTGTATTCTTGCGTTACATTTTTTTTCCAGTTCTACATTTTTTTTTCTTTTAGGTTTTTGTTATTGGGCTCAGGAGAGAGACAGAGAGAGAGGAAATGTGAGAAATCACCCTCCCCTTAGGGGGATGGCAATACCATAATCCCTTCTCCTCCACTCTCCTCTCAGGACTTTGGGTACACATGCATATGTGTCCAGCATGTTTTTCTTTCCTTTTTTTTGGAGAGATTTTCGCTATAAGGTGCGTGCATTCACCAGATAGACAGAGAGAGACAGAGAGACAGAAAGCGAGAAATCACCCCCCAGGAGGGATGGTCACGCCGCAATCCCTTCTCCTCCATTCTCCTCTCGAGATCTTGGGCACGCACGCACATACGCCTGGCATGAGTTTAAGCCACTGGGTCTGGGACTTGAACCGTGGATGACTACATGGGAGTCCAGCAACATAGCCATTACGCTAACTGCTGGTCCCCGTCCAGCATGTTTTTCAAACTGCTGGGTCCAGGACTTGAATGGAGGAGTTAGCTATGTAGGATCCAGTACCTTGACCACCATGCTACCTGCTGGCCCCAGTCCTACTTTTTAATATGGTAGACTGACAGATATAAATCACACAATGAAAGTTCAGTAACTTTTAAGAATATAGAGGGGTCTTAAAACCAAAAAGAATGTGGGCTGGCTTTGTGGTCTGGTGGTTAAGGGAGCTGGTTCCCACAGACTAGCCACAAGGTTAGAATCCTGGACCTAGCAGCTTGAGAAAAACGTGGTATGTGCTCAAAATCCTTTTTTTTTTTTTTAAGAGGTTTTTGTTTTTTTTTTTTCCCACTATAGGGCGCGTGTGCTCGCCAGAAAGAGAGAGAGACACAGAGACAGAAAGCAAGAAATCACCCCCCAGGGGGGATGGCCATGCTGCAATCCCTTCTCCTCCATTCTCCTCTTGGGATCTTGGGCATGCAAGCACACGCGCCCAACGTGAGTTTTAAGCCACCGGGTCTGGGACTCGAACCACAGTCGACCACATGGGAGTCCAGCGACATAGCCATTATGCCAACTGCTGGTCCCAATGTGCTCAAAATCCTGAAGGAGAGAGAAATGGAGAAGAGATTTTTGGCATGACCATTCTCCATGGTAGGTGCTTTCTCCTCTCTCTCTGTTTTTCTCTGACAAATCCATGTATCCTCTAGCCAAAAAGAAAAGAAAAATTTGAGAATTATGGGGCCAGGAGGTGGTTAAGGTGCTGGACTCCCATATGGCTGACCATGGTTTAAGTCCTGAACCTGGCAGCTTAAAAATCACATCAGAAGGCTGGCAGGTGGAGTGGTGGTTAAAGGCACTGGATTCTCACATGACCAACCGTGGTTTGAGTCTTGGAACTGGAGGCTTGCTTTCCAAATTTTTAAAACTGTTGGGGCCAGCAGGTGTGGTTAAGGGCACTGTACTCCCACATGGCTGGCTGCGGTTCAAGTCCCGGACCTGGTGGCTTGCTTTCTCACTTTCCCTTTCTTTCTTTCTCTCTCATTCTGTCCATCTCTGGCCAAATTAAAAATAAATAAATAAATAAAGTTAAATAAAAATAATTATAAAAATCATTTAAAAATGTAATAACAAATGGAATTAAATAAATAAATATTTTTTAAAAATCACATCAGAGTCATGTGTGCCCAAAATCCCAGGAGAATGGAGGAGAAGGGATTATGATATCAGCTGGGGTGGGAGTTCTCATTTTCCCTCTCACTGTCTCTGGCCAGCGCACTGGCCCTATGGTAAACTCCCCCACCTCAAAAAAAAGTTTGAGAATTTTTGATCAACTGAACCGCCCTGGAAGAAGAAAGCAGTATGTTTTGAAAGAGCTGGTTGGCTGGCAGGTGGCATGGTGGTTAAGGGCTCTGGATTCCCACTAAGGCTGACCATGGTTCGAGTCCCGGACCTGGTGGCCGCCTTCCTGTTTCCCTTTCTCTTTCTCTCTTAGTGTCTCTCTCTGGTCAAATTTTTAAAAATAATAACAAATGGAATTAAATAAACAAATTATCATTAAAAAAAGAAAGAGCTGTGAGCACTTGTGTCTTATGGTAAATTTATTTATTTATTTTAAGAAATAATTATTTATTGGGACCAACAATTAACATAATGACTATGTCGCTGGACTCCCACGTAGTCGACTGTAGTTCGAGTCCTGGACCCGGTGGCTTAAACTCACTCTGGGCGTGTGTGCGTGCGTGCCCAAGATCCTGAGAGAATGGAGGAGAATGGAGGAGAAGGGATTGCGGCGTGACCATCCCCCCTGGGGGGCGATTTCTCGCTTTCTGTCTCTATGTCTCTCTCTGTCTGTCTGGTGAGTGCACACACCCTATAGCAAAAACCTCTCAAAAATTTTATTTATTTAAATTTATTTGTTTATTCATTCATTTTATTTTAATTTGACCAGAGAGAGATACAGAGAGAGAGAGAGATGGAAAGTGAGAAAGCAAGTCACCAGGTCCAGTATTTGAACCACAGTCGGCCACGCGGGAGTGTCCAGTGCCTTAACCACCATGTCACCTGCTGGTCCCCTTATGGTAAATTTTAAAAATAATAATAAATAAATGAAACAAAATAAGTAATTCTTTAAAAAGAAGAAGAAGAAGAAAAGCTCTTCTGGAAGAAGGGGCACATGGTTGATTCCTCCATCCTGTCTCCCTTCCTCCCTCCCTCGCTCCTTCCCTTTCTTCCTTCCTCCTTTCTTTCTTTCCTTCCATTGCCACAGGGCAGGTGTGCTCACCAGAGACAGAGGAAAAGAAGGAGAAAGCCCCTCCCAATGGGGTGTGGTCACATGGCAGTCCGTCACCATTTCTCTGTTCTGTTAGCATTTGAGATGTGTGGCCTGTGTGCCTCCCCCCACACACATACAGTGAATTTTTTAAAGAATTATTTATTCATTCATTTAATTTAATTTGACCAGAGAGACACATACACCCACACCCAGAAAGTGAGAAAGCAAGCCACCAGGTCTGGGACTTGAACCGTGGTGAGCCATGTGGGAGTTTTCAGCACCTTAACCACCACGCTACCTGCTGGTTCCCCATACAGTGAATTTCTCAAGTTACCCAGGGTCAGGATTTGAACCGTAGTCGACCATGTATGACCCTACTCTTTAAACCACTAAGCTATGTGGCTGGCCTGGTCCCTTTTCTTTCAACACTCATTGGTCTGGTCTGGCTGAGCTGGATCCTTGATCCTTCTAGTCTAACTGGTCTGGGTCAAAGCCATATGGGCGGGACCAGCAGTTAGCGTAATGGCTATGTCGCTGGACTCCTATGTAGTCGACGGCGGTTCTAGTCCCGGACCCAGCGGCTTAAACTCATGCTGAGCACGTCCCCAAGATCCAGAGAAGAGAATGGAGGAGAATGGAGGAGAAGGGATTGTGGCCTGACCATCCCCTCTGGGGGGCGATTTCTCGCTTTCTGTCTCTATCTTTCTGGTGAGCACACCGTTGTATAGCAGAAACTTCTCCCCCAAAAAAGAAAAAAAAAAGCCATATGGGGGAGACAGCCTCCAACAGGGCTCTTTATGTGGCCCACCCCCATAGTAACTACGCACATTCTAGGGCCGCACATTCTAGGGCCGTAGACCTCCGGCTTAGCTTTCTTTAGCTTTTGCCCCTTGATCTTCATTGTGAACATTTACCCACGTACCTTCCAGGCTCAAGGAGGTGGTCCTTGGCAGAACTAAAATGGGAGACATCTGTCTAAAGGTGACAGAAAGGAGAAAGGACACTTTTCCCTACCACGATTCTCCTTTTTCGCATAAAGGTCAGAGAAACTGAAATATTGATAGACGCCGCCTCTCATCCAGTCACCATGGCAACACAAATCCAAAGAGGCAGGGTATTCCCCTGTCAGGCACTACCCATGGGATCTCACGGCCTCTGCCAGTGTGCCCCTCCGTTTCTTAGCGCTTGGCTCACTAGTTCCCCTCCCTGGGCTCCTAACTGAGCTTCGGTGAGGACACCTGGCAAGGTTCCTCCTCCAGCTCCCTCCACGTCGCTGCCTACAAAACATTCCGAGAGTGTCATGTGCCAGAGGAGCCAGCAGAGGGAGCAGGAAGCCTCGAAGAGAGGAGAGAGGGCCGGCAGCAGATAGGTGCGGAGGTGGCTTCAGTCTCTAACACTCCGAGATGGAGAGCGGGGTTCTCTGCAGAGATACTTCAAGCCTGGGGCTCCTTAGTGACCCTGTGAACACGCGCCTTGCATTCAGAGCCTCAGCCTCTGCTCCTCTCTTTTATGCTCCAGAGACACCTCACTTTTCCGAGCCCCCCAACCCCTCCAAGTTCCATGCAAAAGTTGAGGCCAGCAGTTGAACCACAGGGTGGCAGAGTTCTCAGTTAGAAGCAAGATCGACGACCCTACCTCTAATGTTATCTTCCCCGCGTGAATTCCAACCCTCGTCCTCGCAATATTTTTCTGTTTTCCCCGGCTCGGGTTCAGGGCCTCTTCGTGGACAGCCGATCCAGGCATCCATGCCGGGATTTACTGCCCACCAGCCGCAGCGT
>NW_006209847.1:4052925-4054576 GCF_000334495.1 Tupaia belangeri chinensis | reverse complement strand
CGGGGGGTTGGGTGGGGGGGGGGAGTAGGCAGTATAGGGTCCCTCAAGGGAGGGGGAGGATCCTGGGGGTCCTGGGGGTGCAATAAGCCCGGCACCCCCACTCTCTCTTCCAGCTACCCCGCCTCATCCTCCAGAACGACCAGAGGGAGGGAAATAGGAGGGAGGTGAGGGGCGAGCGGGAAGAGCCGTGGCGCGCCAGCGGCTAGAGCGAGAAAAGTTTTTGCAAAAGGGAAAAAAAAAGTTTGCGCTTCTCGCGGGTGGTCCCCCCCACACCGCACACCCCCCAGCCCAGACTCCAGCCCTGGACCGCGCGCATCCTGAGCCCTGCGGCCAGACGGAGGTGAGAAGGGGGGTAGGCGGGGGACCACCTGGGAGCGGTGGGGGAGGGGGCCTGAAGGGATGCTCCGCTTCCGAGGGACTAGTCGCAGCCGAGAGGGAGACCTGGGGCGCAGTGGCAGAATAGAGGTGGGAGAGCCTGGGGTGAGCTGCTAGGAAGTTTAGAAAATTTTGCCATCCGTGTCTCCCTTTGTAACTCTTCCTTTTCGCTTCTGACAGTCTGTAAGTCTGTGTGTCTCTCTGGCAACCGTGGTCTCTTTGTCTCGGCCTCTCCCAGATATTAGAAACACCTCACTTTGAGTTCAGGCGCAGAGGCCGGAGGGGATGGTGGCTGGAGGTCTGCGTTGTGCAGGGAACTCCAGGTGTGTGTCTGAGCGGGGCAGGAAGACGTCAGTTCTCTGAAAGGAGGGGAGCGCAGAGGAGGGCGCTGTAGGTGGGTGGGATGAATGTGTGAGGCGACACAACCGCTGGGGCAGCTGGGCTGAAGCCTGACCTGCCTTGTGACAGATGTGCCTGCGGGTGCTTGTTTTGGGGCTAAAATGTCTTGAGTTGTCGAGGCCCTATTCTAGGCCCTAGGAAGACCAAGGAGTTTTGGACTCCTGCGTCCCAAGGGCTGTGGACAGGGCGCTAAAGACAAGCTGGGGAGACCTTGTCTTGACCCTCTGACCCCAGGACCACCAGGGCAGCTGGATCCAGTCACAGGGAGACCCCTACTGGGGCTGGACGGGACCACCGGCCACTGCCAGCCTGTGTTATCCCCGCTGCCCCCTCCCCGCCCCCGCCCGAACGGGAGCCCGGGACCTAGGCCCCTCCTCTGGCTCAGACCACCCTGCCTGCCCTTGCTCCCCGCTCTGAAGCCTCTTTCAGGCCCCATGACCCCGAAACAATCAGCTCTGGGCAGCTAGCTTTGGGGACAGGATTAGGGAAGGGGGACCCCGTAGAGACTGAAGTTTTTAGGGGGCTGGAGAACTAAGGTCTTCCTAGGATAAGTCTTTACGTCCCAGTAGAGCGAAAAGATAGGGCGGTTTCCCGAGGGAGGTGTAAGGGCCGGAAAAAGGGTATTTTTTTCTAGGGGGTGGGGTCCAAGGACTACGGGCCGGAAAAAGGGTATTTTTTTCTAGGGGTGGGGGTCCAAGGACCCCCTCCATAATCTCCCCGGCATCCCCGCCCGGCAGCTCAGACCCCGCCCTTGACGTCACTAGGGGGTTCCCGGGGGTCTAGAGGAGTTAACCCTTGGGAAGACTGCTGGGACCTAAGGTGTCCTGGCCCCTCCCCCTTCCTATACACACCTTATTTTATTTGTCCAGTCACTCTT
>NW_006209847.1:4046288-4052667 GCF_000334495.1 Tupaia belangeri chinensis | reverse complement strand
GGAGAGGGAGGCGGGGCTGGCTCCTGGGAGTTGGGGAGCGGCGGGGCGAGGGGGACTCTGGAAAATAGGGAGACACCGAAGCTGGTTCAGGACTCTGGCCGGGGAACCCTAGACCTCCCTGCCCCATCCTGCACGCTCACCCACACCCCGGGAAAACTTCACTGAAGCTGGAAAAGCTGGCAGCTTTTCCTTTCACTAATGTGAAGAGGAGACGTGGGTGGGCCGTGGCACGCGTGGGCGAGGAAGGATGGCTCCCGTCTCCAGCGCTGCTCCTCGGCTGTTGGGCAGCGGGGCAGGAAGATGACTGAGTAGGCACGTTTAGGGAGTTCTCTAGTGTTTGGGGGTCGTTTGCGAGCCCGCCTCCTTCCCCTGGGTGAGTCCTAGAAGAAGGAGGCGGGAGAAATGTCCCCCCCATCCAGCTGCCAGCCAGCTGTGCCCCCCGCCCCTATTAGTGCCAAGGTCGAGTTGGGAGGTCCTGGATGCAGGGTGCGGGTCCGGGCTGGAAAAGGAGTCAAGAAGGGTTACAGCCCAGGCTGCGGGGCTCGGGCTGGGTCGCGGGGTCTGGGTTCCTCTCCCCGTATTACCCCGCCCTCACCCTAAATCCCAGCATCCCGGGATCACCCACCGCGCCGGCCGGCCCGCTCCCGGTCGTTCTCCACCCTTCCCTGCCCCACCCCACCCTCATTCCCGGCGGGCTGGAAAACCCGGGATGGAGCAGGAACTAGAGTTTGAGAAGAGGACAGTAGCACCCGCCGTTTCCTCGCTGCTTTCTGATGGATGATGGCTTTGTTTTTCATTCTCACAGGGTCCTCCCTGACAGTCTCTTTCCTATTCTCCGAAACAGAGACCCAAAGGATTAGATGGGCCCAGATCCAGACTAGCCAGAATAATACCGGCTTCCATCCTTTGTACCCTAAGGACCCGGGAGGCTCCCCTGAGAAACCTTACTGTTCCTACCCATAGTTTTTGGCCCCAAAAAAGAGGGCAGATCAGCAGCGCTCCCTCCTGGTCCCACCAGCCCGTCTGGACTGTGGCGAGGGCTCCCCCTGCTGGACACAGGAAAAATTGTATGCGAGCTCTCCCTGGACAGGGGCAAATGACGGAAAGAGGAAGAGACTTAGGCAGAGCAGTCCAGTGCTCAGACCCTCCACGTGAGGCCCCATCCCACCCCTAAAGCTAGCTCACGGTCAGAGCAAGGGGTAGAGGACCCACAGCATTAAAGTCACTTGAAGATCCTATAGACATAATTAGTCCCTATTCTCCACCCCCAACACACACACACACACACACTCACTCACTCACACACATACACACACAAGCACACAGGCCACCGGGCAATGCTACCACTGAGTTCCCAAAAAGAACCTGAAGACTGCAGACTGCCTCTGCCTCTCTGGAACGTTTCTCTGTCCCCCTCCCTGGCTGAGTATGTTCTTTTCAACTAGATTTCCACAGCACATGTCTTAGAGGAAATGGGGGCATGGGTGAAATGCTGCCCAGGGTTCTGTGCATCATGCCTTCCTTGTTTTCCCCACCTTCATCTTGCAGGTCTACTTCCCCCCCTGCAGCAGCCCCACACCCTCCTCTGAGACACCATGTTCAACTCGATGACCCCACCGCCAGTCAGTAGCTATGGCGAGCCCTGCTGTCTCCGGCCCCTGCCCAGTCAGGGGGCCACCAGCATGGGGACAGAAGGTCAGTGCCTATTCTAATCCCTGTGCCTTGAGGACTTGGCGGATCTCTCACTTAGGATCTCTGTCTTCCTCTGCCTCTACCCCATGCCGGTTTTCCATCTCTAAGAGGATTTAGACACCATGTCACATGGGCTTGGAATCTGGGGTCAGGTCTTGCCTGGGGTTTCAGGTGAGGCCTTACGTGTCCTCCATTCCCATCCCCCATTCCCACTGTCTCTCCTCTAGGACTGTCTGGTTTGCCCTTCTGCCACCAAGCCAACCTCATGTCCAGTTCCCACAGTTATGGGCCTGCCAGAGAGACCAACAGCTGCACCGAGGGTGAGGCCTTAGGCAACACCGCTTTGCTCTCTGCCCCTCTGGGATGTGTTCTGGAGAAAATGGGAAGGCAGGGGATCAAACTTGGAGGAGGACATCTTTGGATGTCAGAGGTCAGAGTGGGATCAGTAGGACAGAGCAGAGTCAAATGTCATTTTTTGGGCTATGTCAGGACCTACAGGTTGGGTGCGTGGAGACATGCTCCTTCATATCTCCCTCCCGGTCTCCCATCCCAGGCCCACTCTTCCCTCCTCCCCGGAGTGCAGTCAAGCTGACTAAGAAGCGGGCACTCTCCATCTCGCCTCTGTCGGATGCCAGCCTGGACCTGCAGACAGTTATCCGCACCTCACCCAGCTCCCTCGTGGCCTTCATCAACTCTCGCTGCACGTCTCCAGGAGGCTCCTATGGCCATCTCTCCATCGGCACCATGAGGTGTGGGAAGCTGGGCTGTCAAACCCCCAAAACCCATTAAAAGCCTCAAGCCCTCCAAACCACCAGACCCTATTTGAACCCTTATAATTTGGAAGGCTTTAAAACCCTCCTCAGTACTTCCCTGGGACTGCCTCAAGCACTTCTCATACCAAGTCTCCCAGAAACCCTCCAAATAGCCTGAGAGCTCTTGAGACTTTCTGATAGTCTTAGGTAACTGCCTCCTCTCCTTCTCAGTCCATCTCTGGGATTCCCACCCCAGATGAATCACCCAAAAGGGACCTCACCTTCCTTCGGGGTCCAGGCCTGTGGTCCCCATGATTCCACCCGAGGTGGGATGATGCCACATCCTCAGTCCCGGGGACCGCTGCCCACTTGTCAGGTGAGACCCCATCTTGCTACCTGATTCCCCTCAGCTCAGGGTGGGTCGATGGGGAGAGGACGGAGGCAGGGAAAAAGTGGAGGCAGGACAGGCGGTACAGAAGTTTTCAGTACCAGGAAAGCACAGAGGTGTTGGTGCTGGTTTCACTCCTTGGCTGAATCAGACTCTCCCAAAGGGAGTCTGTCCCACTCACCAGTGCAGTCTGAGGAGGAAGTCCTTTCCGAAGCCATACCCAGGGGCTCCAGCTGTGTGGGTGGGGGCACTTAAAGCAGGAAGGCCTGGCTGGGCTGCCACTTCCTTCTGCCTACTCCTTCCCTCATCACCCTCACCTCTTCCCATGGGGAAGCTGAAGTCTGAGCTGGACATGCTGGTTGGCAAATGCCCGGAGGAGGCCTTGGAAGGCGGTATGTCCAGCCCCAACTCCACAGGCACACAGGTAAGGGCAAAGGTAAGGGATTTACCTCTGGGAACTGAGGTAAAAACTGTCACCCAGGTGACCCGAGGATTGCCTCTCTTGCCCTAGGACCCTCTGCTGGGGATGCTGGATGGGAGAGAGGACCTGGAGAGAGAGGAGAAGCCTGAGCCTGAATCTGTGTATGAGACGGACTGCCGCTGGGATGGCTGCAGCCAGGAGTTTGACTCCCAGGAGCAGCTGGTGCACGTGAGCCCCTGGGGGTAACAGGAATGGCTGGCTGTGGCTCCTGTGGGCAGTTCTGAGTGGGATACTGTGGGATCTGGCTGAGGGCAGGGGGTCAGAGGGTCCAGAGGTCAGGGGTTGAATGCTCAGCTGGGTGGGGACACTCAGAAGCTGTGGCTTTGCTTTGGAGAGCTGCAAGAACTGAGCTGTGGGACGTGATGTTCTTCCAGCCCCTTCGTCCCCCCTGCGAGGTGCAGCCTTGAAGGGAGAGAGGGGGTTGAGGGAGGTCTGTCGTGGGTCTCGAGGGGCAGAAGGGAACCTTGGAGAGCTTGTGCATCTTCTCCCTCAGCACATCAACAGCGAGCACATCCACGGGGAGCGGAAGGAGTTTGTGTGCCACTGGGGGGGCTGTTCCAGGGAGCTGAGGCCCTTCAAAGCACAGTACATGCTGGTGGTGCACATGCGCAGACACACGGGCGAGAAGCCGCACAAATGCACGGTGAGGCACCCGCTGCCCGAGCTCAGGGTCCTTCCCCAAACTGGAGCTCTCGGTCACGCAGGGCCCAAGGCAGACTCTAGCCTTCACAGGTCCCTTCCTCCATGTACAAACGTTCAAAATCATGTT
This sequence comes from Tupaia belangeri chinensis, assembly GCF_000334495.1. NCBI lineage: Eukaryota > Metazoa > Chordata > Mammalia > Scandentia > Tupaiidae > Tupaia > Tupaia belangeri. Next base: position 4,048,585 of record NW_006209847.1, on the reverse strand, counting down.
TCGTGTTTGTTCTGTTTTGTTAGTTTTTGCTATAGGGCATGTGTGCTGGCCAGAGAGAAAGAAAGTGAGAAATCACCCCCTGGGAAGATGGCCATGCCCTGACCCCTTCTCATTCATTCTCCTCTTGGCATTTTGGGTGTGCATGCACATGTGCCGGTGTGATTTTCAAGCCACTGGGTCCAGGTCTTGAACCATGAAGCTGGCAATGTGAGATCCAGTGCCTTAACCTCCACACCACTTGCTGGCCCTCAAAATCATGTTTTAATGACTGTGTTGATATAAACATGTTAATATATATTTTAAAAATTTTAAATCTAAAAGCCTGTTTCCATTTTTTTAAAGGTCTTTGCCATAAGGTATGTGTGTTTACTAGAGAGTCAGAGAGAAATCACCTCCTCCCTTGGGGGATGGCCACACCACAGTCTCATTTCCTCCATTCTCCTTGGATGTGGGGCACACACACATACATGCCCAGTGTGATTCCCAGGACATCAGGGCTGAACTGTAACCGTGATCAGCCTTCATCACTATGCCACATGATGGCCCCATTATTTCGGTTTTAAAAGAAAGTAAAACATGTTCGTGGCCCCTTTAAAGTCCTGTAGACTCAGTACTGTATCTGCTATTCCGCCTAATGATGAGCCCTGCACCAAGGACAGAAGACACACATAGCCTGTCCCCCAGGCCAACCCCATCTCGGGGCAGCCTTCCTGTGTAGGGGCTCTGCTCTAGCTGCACCAAGAGATGCTCACTGCCTCATCTCCATGTCCTCGAAGGCAGAGTGCCTCCAGCTCTCCTCTTCCTGGCCTCTTACCTGCCTGTCTCCCACTTTTCGGAAATTCTCCTGATGCACCTATGTTGTCCCATGTTGCAATATTCTCTAAGATATGTCCCTTTTGCAAATTAGGGTTCCCTTCACCCCCGTGTCTGTCGAGAGCTATCCTTTGATCTCCTCCGTTCCTTAGTTTGAAGGGTGCCGCAAGTCGTACTCACGTCTCGAAAACCTGAAGACGCACCTGCGGTCCCACACGGGTGAGAAGCCATACATGTGTGAGCACGAGGGCTGCAGTAAAGCCTTCAGCAATGCCAGTGACCGTGCCAAGCACCAAAATCGGACCCACTCCAATGAGGTGAATGCCCCGGCTAAGAGGCCCTCCCCATTTGAGAAGCCACCTACCAGGGAGAGTCTTCCCTAAGAAATCCCTTAGCCCAGCACCCACTCCACAGAGGTGAGTCCCCCTCCCCCTATAGTTCATCCAGAAAAGGCCTTTCTGAAACCAAGAATTTCTGCTAGCCACTCCTCCTCCTCCCTCTAGCCAGCCAAAGGGCTGACCAAAACTAGACCATGTCCAGAGGAGAGCCTGACCCTTCGGACCCCTGAGTTTCTGAGTCTCCCAGTTGTGGTTTCAGCTCCTCATCTTTCCCAGAGCTGGGACATCAGTTTTCCCAATTCTTTCCTTTTTTTTTTTTTTTTTTTTTTTTTTTTTTTTTAACCCTTGGCCTTTTACTCTCACTGCAGGCCTCCCTTTTACTTCCTTGGGGGACACACATTCCTCCCTTACCCGCTCGGTCAGCACTTTTGCCATCCCTTCTGCATTGTATGTATTGATCCCTTTGCCTTCTGTCTTCACTGTCCACCCCACAGAAGCCGTATGTGTGTAAGCTCCCCGGCTGCACCAAACGCTACACAGATCCCAGCTCGCTCCGAAAACATGTCAAGACAGTGCATGGTCCTGATGCCCATGTGACCAAGCGGCACCGAGGGGATGGCCCCCTACCCCGGTCATCATCCCTTTCCACAGTGGAGCCCAAGAGGGAGCGGGATGGAGGGCCCATCAGGGAGGAGAGCAGACTGACCGTACCAGAGGGTGCCATGGTGAGACAGCCCAGGCAACCACCTGCCTCCACACCCTGGCCTCCCTGCTGACCTAGTCCCTTCTCCACCCATCATGCCCTCCCACGTGGCCAGTTGTCTGGTTCCCTGCAATGGGCTACTGAAAATCTAGGAATGTCAATGTCATTATTTAATTGGCTCTCCAATCTTTTTTTTTCTTTTAAATTTTTGCTATTGGGCGTGTGAGCTCACCAGAAAGAGAGAGAGAAATCACCTCCCAGGGGGATGGCCACACTGCACTCCCTTCCTCATTCTTTTTTTTTTTGGAGAGGTTTTTCGCTATAGGGCGCGTGCGCTCGCCAGACAGACAGAGAGAGACATGGAGACAGAAAGCGAGAAATCACCCCCCAGGGGGGATGGTCACGCCGCAATCCCTTCTCCATTCTCTTCTCGGGATCTTGGG
>NW_006209847.1:4039088-4046230 GCF_000334495.1 Tupaia belangeri chinensis | reverse complement strand
CGAACTGCAGTCGACTACGTGGGAGTCGAGCGACATAGCCATTACGATAACTGCTGGTTCCCTCCCTTCTCATTCTTTTCTTGAGATTTTGGGCGTCCATGCACACGTCCCCAGTGTGTTTTCAAGCTGCCAGATCCAAGACTCAAACCACACTATCGACCATGTGGGATCCAGCCATCTTTACAACGTTTGGCCTAACAAACTTTCCTAAGTAGCACTTGGTATATTGTTCTAAGCCTTGTACACATAGAATTTCATGTATTCCTCACAGCAACTTCGAGAGGAAGGGATTTACCCTCCCTGTTTTTCCATGAGGAAAATCAGACATGGAGAAATGGCCCAAAGTCACAGAACAAACAGCAAGACTTTGAGCACAAACAGTCTGCTCCAGCCCAGGTCTCTCTCATCACATCTCTTCAATTTGCCCCTAGCCTCTCTCTTGCCCAGCTCTCTATACTGGTCAGCCTCCCATTAGCCCTAGCAGTCCCTGGGACATGGCTTCAGCCATGTCTTGACCCACCTAGTCAAGGGAGCTATAGCCTTCAGCCTTCATCTTCCCCACAGAAGCCACAGCCGAGCCCTGGGGCCCAGTCGTCCTGCAGCAGTGACCACTCCCCAGCAGGCAGCGCGGCCAATACGGACAGTGGTGTTGAAATGACTGGCAATGCTGGGGGCAGCACCGAGGACCTGTCCAGCTTGGACGAGGGGTCTTGCATTGCTGGCACTGGTCTGTCCACTCTTCGCCGCCTTGAGAACCTCAGGCTGGACCAGCTGCATCAACTCCGGCCACTAGGCCCCCGGGGTCTCAAACTGCCCAGCTTGACCCACACTGGTGAGAGCTAGGTGTGGGAGGTATTGCCGGGTGGTGGGCTAGACCTGCCCTGAGGTTGGAGGGGGTCACCCAGATGGCATTTTCATACAACCAGAAAAAGTTATTCCCCAAGACACTTTCCTTCCGTGTATTCGAAAACGGTTATGATATGCAAATATACAAACTGGACGACGTGACCGCTGCCCCTTGGGTTTGTGCTGTGTACAACCTATGTGACTGTTCACAGCAGTCCAGAACTCTCGGTGACCCAGAGGCTGAACAAGCACAGGAAACAGAACTGAGTGTTTAGAGTTAAGGAGCCTGTCGCTGGGACCAGGACAAGGCATCCATTGGGGAGGTGAGATTCAGGGGCTCTCTGACCTCCCTGCCTTTTCTCTCATCACTTGCAGGCACCCCCATAACTCGCCGTGTGGGCCCTCCAGTCTCTCTTGACCGCCGCAGCAGCAGCTCCAGCAGCATCAGCTCTGCCTACACTGTCAGCCGCCGCTCCTCTCTGGCCTCACCATTCCCCCCTGGCTCCCCACCAGAGAATGGGGCATCCTCCCTTCCTGGCCTCACACCTGCCCAGCACTACCTGCTCCGAACAAGATACGCTTCAGCCAGGGGGTGTGGTACCCCACCTACAGCAGCACCCAGCTTGGATCGAATGGGGGGCCTCCCTGCACCTCCTTGGAGAAGCCGAGCTGAGTATCCAGGCTACAACCCCAACGCGGGAGTCACTCGGAGGGCCAGTGACCCAGCTCGGGTTGCTGACCGTCCTGCTCCAGCCAGAGTCCAGCGGTTCAAGAGCCTGGGCTGTGTCCACACACCTCCCGCTGTGGCAGGAGGAGGGCGGAACTTCGATCCCCACCTCCCAGCCTCTGTCTATTCACCACAGCCCCCCAGCATCACTGAGAATGTAGCCATGGATACTAGAGGACTACGGGAGGAGCCGGTGGTTGGGACCTCCATGATGGGCAGTGGTCTGAACCCCTATATGGATTTTCCACCTGCTGACACTCTGGGCTATGGGGTATCTGAAGGGGCAGCGACTGAGCCTTATGGAACTAGGGGTCCAGGCTCCCTGCCTCTTGGGCCTGGTCCACCCACTGACTATACCCCCAACCCCGGTCCTCAGCCAGTCTCCTATCCTGACCCCACCCCAGAAACATGGGTTGAGTTCCCTTCCCACACCGGGCCATACCCAGGCCCCAAGGCTCCAGGTGGAACCTACAGCCAATGCCCTCGACTTGAACATTATGGACAAGTGCAAGTCAAGCCAGAACAGGGGTGCCTGGTGGGGTCTGACTCCACAGGACTGGCACCCTGCCTCAATGCTCAGCCCAGTGAGGGGCTCCCGCGCCCACAGCCTCTCTTCTCCCACTACTCGCAGCCCCCACCCCAATATCCTCAGTCAGGCCCCTATACCCAGCCACCCCCTGACTATCTTCCTTCAGAGCCCAGGCCTGGCCTGGATTTTGATTCCCATGCTCATTCTCCAGGACAGCTCAAGGCTCAGCTTGTGTGTAATTACCTTCAGTCTCAACAGGAGTTGCTGTGGGAGGGTGGAGACAGAGGAGATGCCCCAGTTCAGGAATCCTACCAGAGTCCCAAGTTTCTGGGAGGTTCCCAGGTTAGCCCAAGTCCCACCAAGGCCCCAGTAGCCACATATGGACCTGGCTTTGCACCCAACTTGCCCAATCATAAATCAGGCTCTTATCCCACCCCTTCACCATGCCATGAAAATTTTGCAGTGGGGACAAACAGGGCTCCCCACAGAGCAGCTGCAGCTCCTCGACTTCTGCCCCCCCTGCCTGCTTGCTATGGGCCTCTCAAGGCAGGGGGCACCAACCCCAGCTGTGGCCATCCCGAGGTAGGCAGGCCCGGAGCGGGTCCTGCCTTGTACCCTCCTCCTGAAGGGCAAGTGTGTAACCCTCTGGACTCTCTCGATCTTGACAACACTCAGCTGGACTTTGTGGCTATTCTGGATGAGGCCCAGGGGCTGAGTCCTCCCCCTTCCCATGATCAGGGGAGCAGTTCTGAACACACCCCACCTCCTCCTGGACCCCCCAACATGGCTGTGGGCAACATGAGTGTCTTACTGGGATCTCTGCCTGGGGAGACACAATTCCTCAACTCTAGTGTCTAAAGAGGGACATCTCATCTTTCACAGATCCACCTTTCAAAAGGGGTTTCTATCACTCCAGAGAAGTTGGGGAGGAGCCCAGCCCCTGCATAAGATGCCCCAGGGATGGGAGGTATGGACCAGGAGCTGTATATAGACTGTATGTGTTTGGGGAGGAGATTGGTAATGACTGTTCCCTGACAATAAAGGAACTACATCAGAAAGAACTGCTTTACGAGTTATCTTGGGGAAGGATGATAATAAGGAACGAGAAAAGAAGCAGGGCTTAAACTCCCACTTACCTCTTCTGAGAAGCTCCCTCACCCCATCCCAACCCATCAGACTCATGAAGATGGGAGACAGCCATTTGAGAGACAAAGGATTTAAAGAGATGTCCTCAAAACAATACTCTACCACCGAAGGGTTCCCAACAGAGATCATTGGAAATAAGTTTTCATCCTGGCCTGAGTCAGGGGAAGAGGCTGGTGAAGTTGGTGAGCATGAGCTGGACTAGCTGCCCGGGATAGAGGGCATGGGCTGCTGGATCGGACGTCTCCTGCTCCGGCCGGAACAAGGTTGGTCCAAAGACAATTCCCAGGTTGTGGGGAGTCATGCGGTTCTTATCTGAGTGTGCTATCACCCTGTGGGCAAAGGCCAAGGGAAGGGGGTTTAAGGCAGCAGCTTGCCACATTGAATGAATCTAATCCTTCAAAAGTCTGAGCAGGAAAGTTTACTCTGGGGTCCTTCCATGTGGCGGCTCAAAGAAACCAGGTGAATGGAGAAGGAATGGGGAAGCCATCAGGGTTCCACCTAAATGTAAAGCCTGGGCTACAACTGCCTCTTCCCAGCTCCAGCGGCTGCCCCTGGAGTGCTTTCTGCTCACAATTTGGAGGGCTTTCACTTAGATGGCCATCCCTTCTCAGAAGTCATTGGCCAGGCCCAGCTCAGCAAAGAAGCCACCATTGCTGCCTCAACAAGAGACAAAGGCAGAGGGAAGACTTGCCTTATTTCTCTCCTAGCATCTCTAGGCCTATCTTTTTCCTTTTTAGGTTTTTGCCTTGGGGTGCATGTACTCACTAGAGAGACAGAGAGAGGAAAAGTGAGAAATCACCGCCCCCAGCAAGGATGGCTGTATTACAGTCCCTTCTCCATTCTTCTCTCAGGGTTTTGGACATGGTTGCACATGTACCTGACATGATTTTCAAGCCACCAGGTTTGGGACTTGAACCATGGTTAGCCATGTGGGAATGAGCACCTTAACCAACACACTAACTGCTGGCCCCCCAGGCCTATCTTGGTCCCATTTCCCTATTAGATGCTGAACTATCCAAAGGCTTTGATCCTGGTATTACTGCTGCACAGAGACTGCCTGTCTCCCTACCTTCACCCACCTGAATAGAGTCCCGGCTGCATGCCCCACTCCATCCCCCTCCCGAAGCATAAACAAAAATGTCCTGACCTGCATAAATGTTCCAGGATATACCGTAGAGTGTCATGGTTAGGCTTTGGCATTGAGTCTATTAATTCTTGTATTTGAGAGAGGCGCTGTTCTGACGCAGAGAGTGCTAGAGCGAGAGAGATGGGAAGGGCATGGGAGTGAGGTCAGGGAAGGTACGAGGACAGGGTGGGTAAATTCACTACTCTTTCTCATGCCTGTGGAAGATATCATTCACCTATCACAGCTTTCTCTTTCTTTCTTTCTTTCTTTTTATTTTTTTTTTAGGTTTTTGCCATAGGTCATGTGTGCTCACCAGGGAAACCGACAGAGGGAAAGTGAGAAATCACTCCCCGGGAGCAATGGTCACACCACGATCCCTTCTCCTCCATTTTCCTCGCAGGACTTTGGGGATGCACATATATACAGGCCCCTGGCATGATTTATCAAGCCATCGAGCCTGTGACTCAAACCATGGTTGGCCATGTGGAAGTCCAGCGCCTTAACTACCATGCCACCTGCTGGCCCCCACAGATTTCTTCTTTCATATGGCTCAACTGCAGTCGCAGAATTCTTATCAACTCAGCCCACCAAAAAGCACAAGTTGGCACATGAGTTGAAAGTTATTTTCTGGGTCCAACAAGTGGCGTGGTGGTTGAGATGCTGGACTCCTACACGGCCGACTGCAGTTTGAGTCCTGAACGTGGCAGCTTGCTTTCTCACTGTCTCTCTCTCTCTGGCGAGCGTGTGTGCCCTACACCAAATTAAAAAATAATATTAAAAAATAAAATTAAATAAATAATTTAAAGGAATTATTTACTTATTTATTTTATTTGTTCACATTATTTTTTAATTTGACCAGAGAGAAAGGGAAAGTGAGACCACAAGCCACCAGATCCGGGATTGAACCACAGTCATCCATTTGGGAATCCAGCACCTCAACCATCAGGTCATAAAAAATTATTTTAAATTAATTAATTTATTTAATCCCACTTGTATTACTAGTATTATTATTTTTAATTTGACCTGAGACAGAGAAAGGGACAGTGAGAAAGCAAGCCCACCAGGTCCAAGGACTCAAACCACAGTCAGCCATGTGGGAATCCAGCACCTTTAACCACCATGCGATCTGCCAGCCCCCAATAAATAAATTTTAAAAGGAAAAAAAAAGAAAGTTATTTTCCATTTATAGGGCCAGAATGGGACAGAAAAGTTTAAGGGAAGGAAACCTGTGTTCTATTCATTAGAACCCATGTACCCCATATCAAGGGTGTTTCCCAAAGCTCTCGACACTTACCAAGGGCAGCACGAAAATGGGGCAGCAGCTGTGGGGGCACCAGAGGCTGAGGCAGCTCCCGGAGAAAAAGCTTCAGGGCTCCAGTGACCACGTGAATGTCATCCCACTCAGCACTATCCAAATCTAATCGGCCTTCTGAAGGGAGAAGAAGGTGGGGGGGAGTGGTTCAGGATTCATAAAAGACTGGAGACAGAGTTCTAGAGAAATCCCATCAGGGCAGACCACCGGAATGCCTAGAGGGGTCCGCAGTGCAACAAGACAGCAAAGGTGGGGATGGAGACAACCCTCCTGGGGTGGTAGGCCGGGTAGTACATGGGAGCAAGAAGGGTATGGGGAAGTTTCAGGGTCCCAGGACCTTCTGTGAAGTACCTTGTCCTGGCTGCTCTGGAAACACATACCTCCCATCGGAGGTGATGGCCCGCTCTGCACCGCGCATAAGGAGAGATCAGGAGAGATCAGCGTGCATAAGTAAGGCATGCAGTGCCAGCCAGAAGGCCTCCCTGGCCCGCCAGCTCCTCCCTTGAAACTTCCAGGCTTCTGAGGCATGAAGTTCTTAGCACCACTGCTTGTCCACAACAAGCCTTCTCACCTCTGTCCACGAGAAAGCGGAGTTTCTGGACCACCGCCAAGTTCCCGCTCACCCGGTAAATGCCATCCACATCTAGACCTAAGAGGGGAGGCAGGGAGCAGATAAGGTCTCCTGCTCTGAAGGGTGTGTGGCGAGGGTCTAAGGATGGTGAGGAAAAGAGCAGTAGAAGGACTAGAACGGGAAGGAAGGGAAAATTGTAGGCCTGTTGAAAAGGGAGATTCTGAGGTCTCTGAGAAAACCACCTCTTTTATCCACAGCAGCAATGCAGAGCCGCACGAAGCTGGGCACGGTGTCCCCTTCCCGCTGGCACAATGATTCCAACTGGCAGCCAAACACCTGGTCTGGAGAGGCAGAGAGAAGTGGGAGGCAGCGCTGGCATCACTTAGGTAAGCTCTCGCCAGTGCAGGTCTTCGCCCCGAGGTGGGGCTGGCCTTCCTGACTGCTTCTGCCAGGCCTGGGCGTGGAGGGACACGTCTCCCACCCCGAAACAATCTTGAGTAGTGGGATAAGCAGGGGTCCTAAAAGACTGTGATCTAGCAGTTCTGGGAAGGTCTACTCTGAGCTTTCCTGGAATTTTCTCATCCATGAAACAGGCGGATGCCCAGATCAGGAACAGAAAAGTGTTTGCAGAAACACAAGCAGGAGAAGCAGAGCTCCACTTAGCCCAGCCCACCTTACCTCGGAGCAGACCCCGCTCCTGCAGACTTTGCAAAGGCGGTCTCTTAGCAATAAGCCGCTTTAGTTTGTTTCGCACGCGGTTTTGTTCCGTGCCTTCCGGACACCGACCTGTAGGAGGCAATCAAAATAACTGTGAGAACCGTCTCGGGTGACCGAGCCGGACCACACGCTGCAGGCTCCGCCCTCGCCGGGCCCGCCCCTTACTGG
>NW_006209847.1:4037248-4038949 GCF_000334495.1 Tupaia belangeri chinensis | reverse complement strand
AGGACAGAGGCAGCTCCAGGGGGTTCTCGCGATCCTGCGCACAGGAGGGCGCGGTGGGTCCGTGTTGGAGGTTGGAAAAGAAAGGAGAGAAATCTGCGCCCCCAGCTCGACTGAAGGCCACCCCCTAACCAGTTGCTGGAGTCCCATGTCCCAGCCCCACCCCAAGCGAGGGCTCTACCAGCCGCTCGATGACCGCCCGCAGCGCGCGGTGCCAGGCTAGCAGCTCGGTCTCGTTGTCCGACTGCAGCAGGAACTCGTGGCCAGGGACCGTGCGGATCTGAGGGGTAGGCGGAGAAAGCCTTCGGTCAGCCGGGGCGAGGGTAAAAAGCCGACCCGTGCAGGAGATTGGGGGTGCACCCTGGGGTCGAGTGGGGCTTCCGAGACTAGCGGGAGGGCACCCACGTGCAGGACGTTGCGGCGGCTGGACAGGTGGCGGCCGTGCGCCAGGGCCGCTCCGCGCAGGTCCACGCTGCTTTCAGGCCGGCTCCCCGCCGGGCCCTGGAAGTGAGGGGAGGAACCGAGGCCACGGTGTTGTTTACCGCATGCTCCCCTCACCCCGTGGGCTGCCAGGAGGTGGAAGGCTTCCTCTACACCGCCCTGCCCACCTCCACCCTCCACGGTTGGACCTCGGCGGGGAAGAAGTCGCGCGGGAGCCCCTCCTGCACCCCTCCCTCCAGGAGGGCGCCTCACTCACCCAGCCTGAGGACGGCGCCGTGGGCGGTGGCTCTCGGTAGAACACCAGGCTGTTACCAGCTAACACCACCCAAGACGGGCCCCAGTTCTTCCTGCCGGGCGGAGGGGCAGTGGAGTGGTGATGAAAGGTGATTCCACAATCACCCGGAGAACGGAGAACGCAGCCCCAGCACCCCGCTCCACCCTTGCAAGGCCAGGAGCCCAGGCCCCTGCTGTATTCGGGGGTTCTTCTCACCTGAGCTTGCGCCCCCCTTGGGCAATCTTGGTCATGTTGAGCTGGCCGGACTTTTCCACCTCCTGGGAAGAGAAGGGAGTGATGAACCTGTAAGTCCAGTGCCCCTCACAGGGTCTCCAAGGCGTGAGGTCCCTTAAAGGTGGGCATACCCAGAAAGAGGAAGATGTTTTTGAGGAGCAGGAATTGGCTGGGAGGATCTTGGTATTCACCAGGAAATGAGACTCACATGGGGGTCATCCAGAAGCTGAGGCAGAGGTCGAGGGGGCTGCAAGGCTAGAGGCTGCTGGCCGGGGTCAAGGTGGGAGACACGCTTACCTAGGCGGGGTGAACCCTGGAGGAACGGGTTAGAGAGACAGGTGGAGGAACCTTCAACTTTGGGGTCCCTGGTTGGAGGAGGAACAGGGGTGGGTGCGGATGTGGGCGAGAGCCAGGGGGTGTGATGGGTAATAAAAAAAATGTCTAGCATGAGAGAGAGTTGTAGGAAGAGTTTGTCTTTCTGCAGGTGGTTGGAAGGTGGGAGGGATCTCACCTGGGGCTCAGGAAGTTGTGGGGTCCCTGTGTCCCATCCTGAGCCCTTTGCCTGAGGTAGCAGGACACCGTTGTCCCTGTTCAGGTTCTGTGTCTCCTCCATGGCATCAGGGTTCTGGGTTAGGACAGGAGATCCAGCTGCATTCAGATGCCACCTCAACCCACTCAACAACCCCTCTTACAATTTGCTGATTCCTGTGATCTTCAGAGAGCCCCAGAGAGAACCACACTACCTCGGGGTTCAG
>NW_006209847.1:4023844-4036767 GCF_000334495.1 Tupaia belangeri chinensis | reverse complement strand
CCAGCGGTAAGGCCTCACCGTCTGTCGGGTGCGGCTGCGGCGCGGGGGCTTCCAGGACTTGCAGCCAGTCAGCGGATTTATGTAGAAGCAGCGTCCGGAGTTGGGATCAAGGTGCTGCTCCCAGGAGTCCAGCCTCTGCAGTGGGGGGCATGCAGGACCCGGGGGAGGGGACCGGGGACAGCGGCGAAGGTCCACCAGGTTACAATACACAGGGGGATCTGACATGAGGGGCTGGGGTCCTGCCTGCCAGGAAGGGGAAGAAGGAGGTGGTTATTCTGCCTCTGTCCCTCCCCTCCCTTCTTCCTCCTTACCGCCTCCTCCTCCCTCTACCATTTTCTCACCAGCAGCTCCTGGCTGGGGTGACCTAGGTACTGGGGGAGGAACCCCAGTCCCCAACGCTGTCTGAAAATTCTCTCCCTCACGATCTTCTTTGCTTTTCTCCTCACTTCCTGTTGCCAACTTCCCTCCTCTCCACCCCCACCCCAGGGCTGCAGGAAAGGGGAACAGACTTGCTGTGTGAGGTGGGGGGAGGTTAAGGGGAGCGCCCCACCCTCATGTCCTGCAGGGTGAAAGAAGAGAGTCTGTCAGAGACCCCTGGTAGAGAGAGGAAGAACTGTGTCCACCCACTAGTGAGAAAGCGAGAGAGGAGGGGCTAAGCAAGAGCGCTCCCATCTCCAGAGGGGACCTGCTGGTGACCTAGCAAAATAGGACACAGAAAATCCTGCCCTGGGCTAGGAGTCAGGAAGGAGAGAGAAAAGCATAATGGGTAGGCCTTCTTTGAGTCCCCCCTATGTGCCACGGTTGCTATTTGCCTTCTGGCTGCCTCTTCTTTCTTCTGGTGCAGATTCAACTAAATGCCATCTCCCCAGAGACTTTCTGACCTCTCCCAGTCACTCCGTGCCATACTTACTCTTTGTCATGCCACAGAGGGCGATCTTGCTTATTTGTTTAGGTGTGTGTACCCTCAGGACAGCCCCCTGAGGACAGGGATGCTCAGTGTCCTGCAGCCACTGTGCCTACAACCCACAGTGTAAATATCTGTTGACCAACCATGTTAGAAGAGCAATGATGGGCCAGCAGGTGGTGTAGTGGTTAAAGCACTGGATCCCGCATGGCTGACTGTGCTGTTTGTGCTGTTTGAGTCCCGACCCAGCAGCTTGAAAATCCTGCCAGGCACATTTGTGTGCACGTCCAAAATCCAAAGAGGAGAGTGGAGAAGAAGGGATTACAGTGTGGTCATTCCCCTTGGGGAGTGATTTCTCACTTTCCCTCTCTCTCTGGCTAGTGCACTCCCCCTATGGAGAAAACAATCTAAAAGAAGAAACAAATTAGAGTTGTGACTCACCAGGCCGGCCTTGGCCTCTATCAGCATGTCTTCCTGGGAGAGCGCCTTTGCACTTGGTCCTTCCTGGAGGGGAAAGCCCAGGAGGCTGGGCCTCAGATTGGTAACACTGACACTTCTACACATTTTGGGTGGAAGGGGAGGAGGCTGCTCAGATATAACCTGAGCTCTGCTTGGAAGTGCCTGAGACTGATGCAACTCCTCCAGGGAGCCATGAAGCAACGTTGGCCCTTGAAACAGAAAAATGGGAAGGGTAGAAGTCAGGTGGTCACAAGTGTGGGCTTGGCTGGGTCTCCTATCCGGGGGGCTCAGAGGGACGACAAGGCGAGCAGAGGGAGGCTGTGGAAAATGCTGGGGTCCTGCCTGCCAGGAAGGGGAAGAAGGAGGTGGTTATTCTGCCTCTGTCCCTCCCCTCCCTTCTTCCTCCTTACCGCCTCCTCCTCCCTCTACCATTTTCTCACCAGCAGCTCCTGGCTGGGGTGACCTAGGTACTGGGGGAGGAACCCCAGTCCCCAACGCTGTCTGAAAATTCTCTCCCTCACGATCTTCTTTGCTTTTCTCCTCACTTCCTGTTGCCAACTTCCCTCCTCTCCACCCCCACCCCAGGGCTGCAGGAAAGGGGAACAGACTTGCTGTGTGAGGTGGGGGGAGGTTAAGGGGAGCGCCCCACCCTCATGTCCTGCAGGGTGAAAGAAGAGAGTCTGTCAGAGACCCCTGGTAGAGAGAGGAAGAACTGTGTCCACCCACTAGTGAGAAAGCGAGAGAGGAGGGGCTAAGCAAGAGCGCTCCCATCTCCAGAGGGGACCTGCTGGTGACCTAGCAAAATAGGACACAGAAAATCCTGCCCTGGGCTAGGAGTCAGGAAGGAGAGAGAAAAGCATAATGGGTAGGCCTTCTTTGAGTCCCCCCTATGTGCCACGGTTGCTATTTGCCTTCTGGCTGCCTCTTCTTTCTTCTGGTGCAGATTCAACTAAATGCCATCTCCCCAGAGACTTTCTGACCTCTCCCAGTCACTCCGTGCCATACTTACTCTTTGTCATGCCACAGAGGGCGATCTTGCTTATTTGTTTAGGTGTGTGTACCCTCAGGACAGCCCCCTGAGGACAGGGATGCTCAGTGTCCTGCAGCCACTGTGCCTACAACCCACAGTGTAAATATCTGTTGACCAACCATGTTAGAAGAGCAATGATGGGCCAGCAGGTGGTGTAGTGGTTAAAGCACTGGATCCCGCATGGCTGACTGTGCTGTTTGTGCTGTTTGAGTCCCGACCCAGCAGCTTGAAAATCCTGCCAGGCACATTTGTGTGCACGTCCAAAATCCAAAGAGGAGAGTGGAGAAGAAGGGATTACAGTGTGGTCATTCCCCTTGGGGAGTGATTTCTCACTTTCCCTCTCTCTCTGGCTAGTGCACTCCCCCTATGGAGAAAACAATCTAAAAGAAGAAACAAATTAGAGTTGTGACTCACCAGGCCGGCCTTGGCCTCTATCAGCATGTCTTCCTGGGAGAGCGCCTTTGCACTTGGTCCTTCCTGGAGGGGAAAGCCCAGGAGGCTGGGCCTCAGATTGGTAACACTGACACTTCTACACATTTTGGGTGGAAGGGGAGGAGGCTGCTCAGATATAACCTGAGCTCTGCTTGGAAGTGCCTGAGACTGATGCAACTCCTCCAGGGAGCCATGAAGCAACGTTGGCCCTTGAAACAGAAAAATGGGAAGGGTAGAAGTCAGGTGGTCACAAGTGTGGGCTTGGCTGGGTCTCCTATCCGGGGGGCTCAGAGGGACGACAAGGCGAGCAGAGGGAGGCTGTGGAAAATGACATGAGAACTAGAAGACCTGAGACTGGGAATGGGTGGAGACACCACCAAGGGGATGAGGGGTGGGCTGATCAGATTAAATATAGAGAAGAGTCAGCAGAGGCCTGGGGGAGAGGAGTCTTCAAATGATTTCCAGAAGCCAGGGAGGTAGGAAGGTATAAGGGAAGGGCTTCAGGTTTACTCACCTGAAGTCCAGCAGGGTTGGCTGGACGTGATGGTACTTGGGCTCTGAGAAGAGACAGATTCTTCCGTCATGTAAGCAGCTGGGACAAAGATGGGTCGAGAGGTAGAGGGTGCTCCCAGGCGCTTTGCCAACCACCAGTCCGAGTTGGTCTTTCGAAGCAGTAGGAACCTGTCCCCTTCAGCCAGAGACACCTGCTGGCCATCTGCCCCCGTGTAAGTGAAGGCGTAGAGGGCACAGAGCTGGGATCCCCGAGAAGGGTTTCGGGATCCAAACCCTAGGCTCCCCCAGGTACCAGGCCACCACCGGCCTGACAGCATTGTAGTCAGCACTGTCACCTGTGGGAAAAGTGGGCATTGGAGGTGCAGAAGGGAATAGGACTGGCCGCCTCTAGGCAGGGAGACATGGTTCTTAGGGCAATGCTGGGAAAGGTAAGGGCAGGAGACTTGGGGCTAGGAGGAGAGTAACGGAGGGCCTGAGTAGGGTCAGTGACCGGTTTAGGGGACTGAGAACTCGGGTGATGTGTCTGGTGAGGAAGTCTATAAGATGAGAGAGGATGTGGTCAGCAGGGCGCATGGCCGGCAAGGCAGGAAATCCGAGATGGCCTAGCTTGGTAATTTTCTTCCACGTACCCTGTGGGGAGCATCAGAAGATCCAGGAACAGGAGCAGTTGGTCCTGAGTGGTGGTGGGAGTCTCGAGCTGGACATAGGAAAGAGAAGAGAAGAATGAAGTCTGAGACAGAAACACAGGAGAAGAGACAGGCGGTAACAACAAAGATCAAAAAGCTTGTGACCCATTATTAAATTTGCACAGGCATCAATGTTTCCGTTACTGATCACCTCAGACCTAAAGCTGCGTGCTTCCTGTGCAGACTCAGACATGAAGACAGAGAAACAGAGGGCCAGAGAAACAAACCAAATCAGAGAGAAAGAGAAAGCAGCTGGGAGGAACAGAGGTGTTCAGAGTTGAAATAGCACTATCCTCCCAATCTAGGATGCGCTTTTGGAAGCTGAGGAGCCTTGATACGATCTTTTATACAAAGGCCTCTTGGTGGGGGTGGTCGACTACTCGATGCTGGTGGGTTCATTCATTCAGGCACTTAACAAGGCCTGATGGAGCACCATGCAGGAAGCAGCATCAGACACTGGAGATAAAAGATGGGAATGAGCTTGGAGCTTAAGGAGAGACAGGCCTTAATGAGTGACACAATAAACTTATCAACTAAAATTGAATCAGAACCCCCAAACCACACCTGTGTGTCCTCCTTACCTGACCACTCCTCTTTTCCCCCTCTCTCAGTGTCTCCACTGCACAATGTGAGGCTCGCTTTCTGAGAGGTCGGGTAGAGTGAATGCCTCTCCCCCCAGTGACATCAGAGAGCCAACTCTCCTCCCCTGACACGTGATTTGAGGGCTGAGTGGCCAGTTATGGGCTTCTGCCTCAGTGATCTTCCTCCTTAGTTTGCTGTGCTTTTAATGTGTAGAGAACCCAACCCCTCAACTCTTCCTTCCCACTTACAGAGTAGTGTCTGGTTTCACTGTGAATTCCGTCATCTGGGGTTTAAGTGCTTGGATCTCATTCTCTCCTACCTTTTCTGAAGCTCTCTCTCCTGTGCTTTAGTTTCTCCAGTTTACTGTCTCCTTCCCATTTACTTTTTTTTTTTTTTTTTAATTTACCAGTGGATGCATGTGCTTGCCAAAGACTCAGAGAGAGAGAGAGAGACCAGTTTTCTGTCTCCTTCCCATTTACTTTTTTTTTTTTTTTTTTAATTTACCAGTGGATGCATGTGCTTGCCAAAGACTCAGAGAGAGAGAGAGAGAGAGAGAGAGGGAGAGAGAGAAAGCACACACCACCTCCCCCCCACCACGGGCTGTGATCATGCCTCAATTTGTTCTCCGTATCTCCGTCCTGTTGGGATTTGGGCACCCATATGCACATGCTTGGGATATTTTTTCAAGCCATTAGTCCAGGACTTGAACTATGTGGTCAGCCATGTAGGATCCGGCTGCCTTAACCACCTGGCCGCTGAACTGGCCACAGTCAAACTTCTTGAAAGAGTTGCCTACACATTGGGGTTTCTGGTTCCTCTCCCCTCACTACCTCACCTTTCCAAGGTCACTCCTTACTAGGATCACCCCTGACCTTGCATCTTGCATGGACACTTTGTAGTCCTAATGTTGCTTGACATCCTTTTGATGAAAAAGTAGGCAACACAATTGATGTTCTCTCCTACAAACATTCTGCTAGTGTCTTTTTTATTTTTCTTCTTCTTTTTTTTTTGGATTTTTTTTTTTTTTTTTTTTTTGGGGAGGATTTTTTTTTTTTTTTTTTTGCTATAAGGCGCTTGCACTCGCCAGAAAGACAGAGACAGAGAGACAGAAAGCGAGAAATCACCCCCTGGGGGAATGGCCACGCCACAATCCCTTCTCCTTCATTCTCCTCTCAGGATCTTGGGCATGCACACACACGCACCCAGCATGAGTTTAAGCCACCGGGTCCAGGACTCGAACTGCGGTCAGCTGCGTCAGAGTCCAGAGACATAGCCATTATGCTAACTGCTGGTCCTTCCTTTTTATTTTTCTCACAGCTTCTTTTGTGACAAAAGGAACTTCTGCTGCTTGTTCCTTAAGCCACAGAAGTGTATCTGAGATCCTGTGTCCTTTGTAGTTTCCGCACCCTTCCTGGGTGGTCTTATTCTCTCCCCAGCTCAAATGACTGCCAAATGCTGCTACGTACCCCATCTCCATTCCAGATATTTCTCTAAACGTCCAGTCTAATCCACTATCTACTGAAAAAAACCTACTTGGGTATTTCATAGGTGCCACAAATTTAGTATATATTAAACCGAACATGTTAGCTTTCCCCTGCCTGCTTCTCTTCCAGTACCACTATCCAGTGAAATTTAAATCCTGTAAAAATTTTTTAATAATTATTTATTTTTTTTATTTATTCATTCACTTATTTATTTTTTTAAATTTGACCACAGAGAAACACACACACAGAGGGAAAGTAAGCCACCAGGTCCAGGACTAGAACCATGGTCAGCCATGTGGGAATGTCCAGCACCTTAACCACCACACCAACTGCTGGTCCCAAATTCTGTAAACATTTATAGGACTGGCTCCGTGAAACAACAATAATACACTGCTCAAGAGAAGCCAGAACCCACATGGTGACTGCAGTTTGCATGTGTAGCCCTGTCAGCTGAAACACACCAGGCACACACACGAATGTCCATGATCCAATGGGCTGGAAGGCTGATGGAAAGGGATCCCACCGTGACCAGACCATGTAGAGGGTGCTCATCTCTCTCTCTCTTACTTCATGTGCATGTGCTCTATCATGAATAAAGAAAACAACTTTTAAAAAATTTATTGAAGGGAACCAGCAGTTAGCATAATGGCTATGTCGCTGGACTCCCACGTAGTCGACCGCGGTTCGCGTCCTGGACCCGGTGGCTTAAAACTCACGCCGGGCGCATATGCGTGCATGCCCAAGATCCCGAGAGGAGAATGGAGGAGAAGGGATTGCGGCGTGACCATCCCCCCTGGGGGGTGATTTCTCGCTTTCTGTCTCTATGTCTCTGTCTCTGTCTGTCTGGCGAGCGCACGCGCCCTATGGCAAAAACCTCTCCAAAAAAAAAAATTTATTGAATATGCTTAGTACCATATGTGCTAGGCAGTAACTGTGTGCTCGGCATTGTCAGTTAAGATGGTAAATATGGGGGCCAGCAGGTGGGGTGGAGGTTAACGTGGCTGGGATCCCACATGGCCAACTGTGCAATTCAAGTCCCAGATCCAGCAACTTGCAAAACACATCCGGTGCATGTGCATGAGTTCTCAAGATCTCAAGAGGAGAATGGAGGAGAAGGAATTGCAGATTGTAGCGTAGCCATCCCTGGGTGAGGAGGGGGTAAGATGCTTTCTCACTTTCCCTCTGTCTCTGTTTGTCTTTGGTGAGTGCATTCACCCTATGGCAGAAAAAAAAAAAAAAGGTGGTAAATATGGTCCCTGCCCTCTCATAACAATTAAGACACATTGTGGTAATAATCACTATGATAAAGTACTATCATCTATTGAGTGCATAGAAGGTATGCCCAATTACCCATGCCAGAAATGCAGTGACCATCCTTAATTTCTTGTTTCCTCAGCACGTATATTTCATTAATTACCAAATGTTGCAGCTTATGTTTTTTAGTTTACCTACCTCTTTTTATCCCAACTACTGCCTCTTTAGCCCGTTATATAATTTAGTTTCCTTGCAGATAATTATGCTCTCCTCTTATTTACTCCTCTCAAAGCAGACAATATGACCTTTCTAAAAAACAAATATGCCCTGCCACTCCTCTGACTTAAACTTTTCAAAGACTTGTCATTTTTTTTAGAGAAGTTTTTTGCTATAGGGCATGTGCGCTTGCCGGAGAGACAGTGAGACCGAAAGTGAGAAATTACCCCCCAAAGGGAATGGCCACACTGCAATCCCTTCTTCTCCAGTCTTCTCTTGGGATTTTGGGCATGCACACACACGCGCCTGGAGTGTTTTCTTTCTTTCTTTCTTTCTTTCTTTCTTTCTTTTTTTTTTTTTTGAGAGATTTTTCGCTATAGGACGTGTGCGCTCGCCAGACAGACAGAGAGAGACATAGAGACAGAAAGCGAGAAATCACCCCCCCAGGGGGGATGGTCACGCCGCAATCCCTTCTCCTTCATTCTCCTCTCGGGATCTTGGGCACGCATGCACACGCGCCCGGCGTGAGTTTTAAGCCACCGGGTCTGGTACGCGAACCGCAGTTGACTACGTGGGAGTCCAGCAACATAGCCATTACCTAACTGCTGGTTCCCAACGCGCCTGGCGTGTTTTAAGCCACCAGTCCAAGACTTGAACTGCGGTCAACTACATGGGAGTGCAGCAATGTAAGCATTATGCCATCTGCTGGTCTCCAAAGGCTTGTCATTATCCTCAGAGCAAAATCTGAATTTTACAATGTGACTTATAGAGACTTTTTCTTTTAGCCTAACTTTCTCACACTCCTCACCACAAACCCCGCAGTGCAGCCTATGTGAGCTAATTCCTCACCTTTATTTTTAAAAACAAAAAAATTTAATTTTATTTATTATCATTTTTTTTTGAAGAATTATTTTAATTTCTTCTCCTTTTTAAAAAAAATTTGACCAGAGGCGGGGAGAGAGAGAGAGAGAGTGAGCCACCAGGTCCAGGACATGAACCGTGGTCAGTCAGATGGGAGTGTCCAGCACCTTAACCACCATGCCACCTGCTGGTCCCTCATCATTTTTTCTTAAAGAGTTATTTTATTTAACTTTATTTATCCATTTATTTATTTGTTTATTTATTTATTTAAATTTGACCAGAGACGGACAGAGTGAGATAAAGTGAGAAAGCAAGTTGCCAGGTGAGGTACTTGAACTGCGGTTGGCCATGTGGGAGTCCAGTGCCTTTAACCACCATGCCAGCCCCTATTATTATCATCTTTTTCTTTTTTTTGGAGAGGTTTTTGCTGTAGGGCACGTGCGCTCACCAGACAGACAGAGACATAGACACAGAAAGCGAGAAATCACCCCCAAGTGGGGATGGTCACATCGCAATCCCTTCTCCTCCATTCTCCTTTCGGGATCTTGAGCACGCACGCATACGTGCCTGGCGTGAGTTTTAAGCCACCGGGTCCAGGACGCGAACCGCGGACGACTACGTGGGAGTCCAGCGACATAGCCATTACGCTAACTGCTGGTTCCCATTATCTTCTTTTAATTTGACCAGAGAAAGAGAGAGAGAGAGAGAAATAGAGGGAAAGTGAGAAAGCAAGCATCCAGGTTCAGGACCTAAACTGTAATTGGCCATGTGGGAGTCAGAGATATATCTGCTACATCATCTGCTAGCCCCGAATTCCTCACATTTCTAAAGTGCATTGAGATCTCTGATCCTTTGTAGCTGTTGTTCCCTCCCTTGAAACTCTTCTCTCTGCTCCCTCCAATCTTTATCCAGTTCTTACTCATCATTCAGATCTCAGCTGAAAGGACCCTTGCATACAAAGGCCCCTTTTAACACCTTAGAGAGGCCGCTACCTTAGGGTTTTGTAGCTAGCTTTACCTCTTATATCACGATTTTCATCACACTTTAAAGATTATTTGATTTGGGACCAGCAGTTAGCGTAATGGCTATGTCGCTGGACTCCCATGTAGTTGATTATGGCTTGAGTTCTGGACCCGGCGGCTTAAACTCACACCAGGTACACGTACGTGTGTACCCAAGATCCCTAGGATCCCAAGAGGAGAATGGAGGAGAAGGGATTGCAGCGTGCCTGTGGGGTGATTTCTCATTTTCTATCTCTCTGTCTCTCTGTCTTTCTGGTCAGCGCACACGCCCTATAGCAAAAACCTCTTCCCCCGCCAAAAAAAAAAAAAAAAGATTATTTGATTTTCTGACTTTTAGGAAGTCTGTGAATGCTAAGGAAAAGTCCATATTTATTTTGTTGATAATTTTATTTTCAAAGTCCCGTACAGTTCCTAGCACAAAGGAAACTCTATCTCAGTTCCCTCATTCATAAAATGGGAATAAGAGAAACTGCTTCATAGTTTGTGTGTTACAACAACCATTTTACTATTTATTTGCCACCTGATGGCCCCTACTTATTTATTTTTAATTTGCTACTGGGTCTGCGTGCTCGCCAGAGAAAGCGAAAAGCACCCCTCCCCCATGAAGGTTTCCACACCAGGACCCTCTCTTCTCCATTTCTCCTTGTGGGGTTTTGGGCATGTAGGCACACATACCTGGCAAGTCCCTTGAGTTGCCGGGTCAGGGTCTCAAACTGCTCAGTAGGCCATGTGCGATCTAGCTGCTTTAACTACCGTGCTACTGGCTAGTCTAACAACCATTTTATTACAGCTCATAATTTTATGGGGCAGAAATCTGGATGTGGCTCAGCGGGGTGATTCTTCTCTCCCATTTGGCATTGACCAACCAAAGGCGACCTGGTGTATTTGATGAGCAGATTGGCTCTTCCAGAAGTCTTAACTCATATCTGGCACTTTGATGACTGGAACACTGGAGTCAACTAAAGCTGTCCGCCAAACTGTCTTCATAAGGCCTCCCTGGCCCAGGATCTCAGGGTAGTAGAACTTTTTTTTTCAGAATGATGCAATTCTTTATTTTCATACTTCAACAAATAGGTTTTCAAGGGATAATCTTTCTAGTGGAGATTAACGACAAGAAAACCAGCCTCCAGCCATCAGCAGCTGCCCTGCTCACGGCCTAGGCTCCCCCTGGCCTGAATGGTAAGACGGAGGGGTGTACTTTCCTTCCTTTATTAGCTTTTCCCACCGCATCCTGATGGCGTTCATGCGTTTCATCGTTTTCTGCCGAACTATACACTCTATGAAGTCATCGTATTCTAGCTCGCACTCTTTCTCTGCCCGGATACTGCCAATCCCATGTGCACATTCTATCCACTCCTTCTCTTTTTACTTTTTTTTTTAAACAATTTTTTAAAGAATTATTTTAACTTTATTTACTTATTTTAATTTGACCAGAGAGAGATAGAGCGAGAGAGAGAAAGTGAGAAAGCAAGCCGCCAGGTCCGGAGTTCAAACTGCAGTTTGCCATGTGCGAGTAAAGCACCCTTAACCACAGTTCACTAGTTCCCGGGTCTATCCGCTCCTTTTCAAAAGCGTGGCATCGAGATGGGAGCTTGTGCAGCTGTTCACCACTCTGGATTGTCATCCAGCGATCTATGTTAATGCCCAGCCTTTTCTGCACATCAAGGAAAGGTATGACTGCCCGCCACACTGCCCTTGTCTTCCAGCTGGCCGCTGCTGCAGACCCCACAGTAGTAGGACTTTTTATATGGCAGCTCTGGGTGTGTCCCAAAAAGTCTGAGAAGAAGTTATCTCACCTAGCTTCAAAAGGACCAGAACTTTCATACAATTTTTTGAGAAGGAAATAGATTAATATATGTAAAGTGGGACACAATGGTCATATGGAAGATCATGGGTATAGTTCCTGGGTTTTAGTTTTGACCTCACACAGCAGGTGCATGAAAGCCAGTGCATGGAACCTTGATCCTGCTGGCTAACTGGTTGGCTGGAAGAGCTGGGGAGGGGTTATATTAATTTGCTATAAGGTACGTGTACTCAACAGAGAGAGAGAGAGAGAGAGTGAGAGAGAGAGAGAGAGAGAGAATGAGAAGCATCCCTTTTCTACTCTGTCAGGATTTTGGGGACACACACACACACACACACACACACGAGTGTTTTTCAAGCCTCTGGGGTCTGACTCAAATTGTGCAGTTGGCCACATGGGGTTCAGCCACCTTATTCGCCACGCCACTGGCTGGCCCAAAAGAAACTTAAAAAACAACAACAACAACAAAACAAGGGGCCAGCAGATGGTGTGGTGGTTTAGGCACTTGACTCCCACATGGCTAACTGCGGCTTGAGTCCTGGACCTGGCGACTCGCTTTCTCACTTTCTTTCTCTCTTTCTCCCCAGTCAGTGTACATGTCCTGTAACAACTTAAAAAAAAAAAAAGATAATTCTTAAAAAGAAATAAATAGGGACCAGCAGGTAGCATGGTGGTTAAGGTGCTGGACACTCCCACATGGCTGACCATGGCTCTAGTCCCGGACCTGGTGGCTTGCTTTCTCAGTCTTTCTCTCTCTCTGTCTCCCTCTGGTTGAATTAAAATAAATGAATGAATAAGTAAAATTAAATAAACAATTATATAAAAAAAAATTAAAAAATAAACTTTGAGGCCAGCAGGTGGCATAGTGGTTAAGGTGTTGCACTTTCAAGTGGCCAACTGTGATTGGAGTCTGGTCCCAGGAGCTTGAAACTCATGCTGGCCACATATGCTTGTGTGCCCAAGACTCCTAGAGAAGACTGGATTGCCTTGTGACCATCCACCTTGGGGGAAGCAATGTGTGTGTGTGTGTCTCCGTCTCTCTCTGTCTCCAGCAAGCGCAGCTGCCCTATAGCAAAATTCTCTACACACACACACACACACACACTAACCCCCAAAACAGAAAAGTTCAAATTATGTCGGGTCAGCAGGTGGTATAGTGTTTACCATGCTGGATACCACATGGATGACTCTGCGGTTGGAATCTTGGACTTGAAAAACATGCCAGGCACATGTGGGTGTGTGCCCCAAATCCCATCCCAGCAGGAGAGAGAGGGAATATGCTTACACATACGCCCAGCATGATAGTCAAACCTCTGAGTGAAGGACTGGAGCCACGAAGTCAGCCACGTGGGGTCCCTAGCCACCTTAACCTCCATGTCACCTGCTGGACCCTTAAATCGCTATTTTAATTATGTTTTTGTTGATAGGCCATCTACATTAATTTCCAGTTTGTCGCCATAAGTTTCAGATCAAGGACTCTGATCTTTAAGAACCTGAACCGAGGGACAAGCAGTTAGTGTAATGGCTATGTCGCTGGACTCCCACGTAGTCGACGGCGGTTCGCGTCCTGGACTCGGTGGCTTAAAACTCACGCAGGGCGCGTGTGCGTGCGTGCCCAAGATCCCGAGGAGAATGGAGGAGAAGGGATTGCGGCGTGACCATCCCCCCTGGGGGGT
>NW_006209847.1:3994412-4018535 GCF_000334495.1 Tupaia belangeri chinensis | reverse complement strand
TTTTTTTTGGAGAGGTTTTTGCTGTAGGGCACGTGCGCTCACCAGACAGACAGAGACATAGACACAGAAAGCGAGAAATCACCCCCAAGTGGGGATGGTCACATCGCAATCCCTTCTCCTCCATTCTCCTTTCGGGATCTTGAGCACGCACGCATACGTGCCTGGCGTGAGTTTTAAGCCACCGGGTCCAGGACGCGAACCGCGGACGACTACGTGGGAGTCCAGCGACATAGCCATTACGCTAACTGCTGGTTCCCATTATCATCTTTTAATTTGACCAGAGAAAGAGAGAGAGAGAGAGAAATAGAGGGAAAGTGAGAAAGCAAGCATCCAGGTTCAGGACCTAAACTGTAATTGGCCATGTGGGAGTCAGAGATATATCTGCTACATCATCTGCTAGCCCCGAATTCCTCACATTTCTAAAGTGCATTGAGATCTCTGATCCTTTGTAGCTGTTGTTCCCTCCCTTGAAACTCTTCTCTCTGCTCCCTCCAATCTTTATCCAGTTCTTACTCATCATTCAGATCTCAGCTGAAAGGACCCTTGCATACAAAGGCCCCTTTTAACACCTTAGAGAGGCCGCTACCTTAGGGTTTTGTAGCTAGCTTTACCTCTTATATCACGATTTTCATCACACTTTAAAGATTATTTGATTTGGGACCAGCAGTTAGCGTAATGGCTATGTCGCTGGACTCCCATGTAGTTGATTATGGCTTGAGTTCTGGACCCGGCAGCTTAAACTCACACCAGGTACACGTACGTGTGTACCCAAGATCCCTAGGATCCCAAGAGGAGAATGGAGGAGAAGGGATTGCAGCGTGCCTGGGGGGTGATTTCTCATTTTCTATCTCTCTGTCTCTCTGTCTTTCTGGTCAGCGCACACGCCCTATAGCAAAAACCTCTTCCCCCGCCAAAAAAAAAAAAAAAAGATTATTTGATTTTCTGACTTTTAGGAAGTCTGTGAATGCTAAGGAAAAGTCCATATTTATTTTGTTGATAATTTTATTTTCAAAGTCCCGTACAGTTCCTAGCACAAAGGAAACTCTATCTCAGTTCCCTCATTCATAAAATGGGAATAAGAGAAACTGCTTCATAGTTTGTGTGTTACAACAACCATTTTACTATTTATTTGCCACCTGATGGCCCCTACTTATTTATTTTTAATTTGCTACTGGGTCTGCGTGCTCGCCAGAGAAAGCGAAAAGCACCCCTCCCCCATGAAGGTTTCCACACCAGGACCCTCTCTTCTCCATTTCTCCTTGTGGGGTTTTGGGCATGTAGGCACACATACCTGGCAAGTCCCTTGAGTTGCCGGGTCAGGGTCTCAAACTGCTCAGTAGGCCATGTGCGATCTAGCTGCTTTAACTACCGTGCTACTGGCTAGTCTAACAACCATTTTATTACAGCTCATAATTTTATGGGGCAGAAATCTGGATGTGGCTCAGCGGGGTGATTCTTCTCTCCCATTTGGCATTGACCAACCAAAGGCGACCTGGTGTATTTGATGAGCAGATTGGCTCTTCCAGAAGTCTTAACTCATATCTGGCACTTTGATGACTGGAACACTGGAGTCAACTAAAGCTGTCCGCCAAACTGTCTTCATAAGGCCTCCCTGGCCCAGGATCTCAGGGTAGTAGAACTTTTTTTTTCAGAATGATGCAATTCTTTATTTTCATACTTCAACAAATAGGTTTTCAAGGGATAATCTTTCTAGTGGAGATTAACGACAAGAAAACCAGCCTCCAGCCATCAGCAGCTGCCCTGCTCACGGCCTAGGCTCCCCCTGGCCTGAATGGTAAGACGGAGGGGTGTACTTTCCTTCCTTTATTAGCTTTTCCCACCGCATCCTGATGGCGTTCATGCGTTTCATCGTTTTCTGCCGAACTATACACTCTATGAAGTCATCGTATTCTAGCTCGCACTCTTTCTCTGCCCGGATACTGCCAATCCCATGTGCACATTCTATCCACTCCTTCTCTTTTTACTTTTTTTTTTAAACAATTTTTTAAAGAATTATTTTAACTTTATTTACTTATTTTAATTTGACCAGAGAGAGATAGAGCGAGAGAGAGAAAGTGAGAAAGCAAGCCGCCAGGTCCGGAGTTCAAACTGCAGTTTGCCATGTGCGAGTAAAGCACCCTTAACCACAGTTCACTAGTTCCCGGGTCTATCCGCTCCTTTTCAAAAGCGTGGCATCGAGATGGGAGCTTGTGCAGCTGTTCACCACTCTGGATTGTCATCCAGCGATCTATGTTAATGCCCAGCCTTTTCTGCACATCAAGGAAAGGTATGACTGCCCGCCACACTGCCCTTGTCTTCCAGCTGGCCGCTGCTGCAGACCCCACAGTAGTAGGACTTTTTATATGGCAGCTCTGGGTGTGTCCCAAAAAGTCTGAGAAGAAGTTATCTCACCTAGCTTCAAAAGGACCAGAACTTTCATACAATTTTTTGAGAAGGAAATAGATTAATATATGTAAAGTGGGACACAATGGTCATATGGAAGATCATGGGTATAGTTCCTGGGTTTTAGTTTTGACCTCACACAGCAGGTGCATGAAAGCCAGTGCATGGAACCTTGATCCTGCTGGCTAACTGGTTGGCTGGAAGAGCTGGGGAGGGGTTATATTAATTTGCTATAAGGTACGTGTACTCAACAGAGAGAGAGAGAGAGAGAGTGAGAGAGAGAGAGAGAGAGAGAATGAGAAGCATCCCTTTTCTACTCTGTCAGGATTTTGGGGACACACACACACACACACACACACACGAGTGTTTTTCAAGCCTCTGGGGTCTGACTCAAATTGTGCAGTTGGCCACATGGGGTTCAGCCACCTTATTCGCCACGCCACTGGCTGGCCCAAAAGAAACTTAAAAAACAACAACAACAACAAAACAAGGGGCCAGCAGATGGTGTGGTGGTTTAGGCACTTGACTCCCACATGGCTAACTGCGGAGTCCTGGACCTGCCGACTCGCTTTCTCACTTTCTTTCTCTCTTTCTCCCCAGTCAGTGTACATGTCCTGTAACAACTTAAAAAAAAAAAAAGATAATTCTTAAAAAGAAAAAAATAGGGACCAGCAGGTAGCATGGTGGTTAAGGTGCTGGACACTCCCACATGGCTGACCATGGCTCTAGTCCCGGACCTGGTGGCTTGCTTTCTCAGTCTTTCTCTCTCTCTGTCTCCCTCTGGTTGAATTAAAATAAATGAATGAATAAGTAAAATTAAATAAACAATTATATAAAAAAAAATTAAAAAATAAACTTTGAGGCCAGCAGGTGGCATAGTGGTTAAGGTGTTGCACTTTCAAGTGGCCAACTGTGATTGGAGTCTGGTCCCAGGAGCTTGAAACTCATGCTGGCCACATATGCTTGTGTGCCCAAGACTCCTAGAGAAGACTGGATTGCCTTGTGACCATCCACCTTGGGGGAAGCAATGTGTGTGTGTGTGTCTCCGTCTCTCTCTGTCTCCAGCAAGCGCAGCTGCCCTATAGCAAAATTCTCTACACACACACACACACACACACTAACCCCCAAAACAGAAAAGTTCAAATTATGTCGGGTCAGCAGGTGGTATAGTGTTTACCATGCTGGATACCACATGGATGACTCTGCGGTTGGAATCTTGGACTTGAAAAACATGCCAGGCACATGTGGGTGTGTGCCCCAAATCCCATCCCAGCAGGAGAGAGAGGGAATATGCTTACACATACGCCCAGCATGATAGTCAAACCTCTGAGTGAAGGACTGGAGCCACGAAGTCAGCCACGTGGGGTCCCTAGCCACCTTAACCTCCATGTCACCTGCTGGACCCTTAAATCGCTATTTTAATTATGTTTTTGTTGATAGGCCATCTACATTAATTTCCAGTTTGTCGCCATAAGTTTCAGATCAAGGACTCTGATCTTTAAGAACCTGAACCGAGGGACAAGCAGTTAGTGTAATGGCTATGTCGCTGGACTCCCACGTAGTCGACGGCGGTTCGCGTCCTGGACTCGGTGGCTTAAAACTCACGCAGGGCGCGTGTGCGTGCGTGCCCAAGATCCCGAGGAGAATGGAGGAGAAGGGATTGCGGCGTGACCATCCCCCCTGGGGGGTGATTTCTCGCTTTCTATCTCTCTGTCTCTCTCTGTCTGGCGAGCGCACGCGCCCTATAGGGAAAAACCTCTCCAAAAAAAAAAAAAAAGAACCTGAACCCAGAGTTAACTACGGCGAGGGGCCACAGTTACAGCACGGCCACCCCATCCTCAACGACTGGATGAGGGGAGGCGGGCGGGAAGGGGCAGGGGTGGCCTGGGGAGGCCGCGCGTGGGCTGTCGCCGCCCTCCGACCGCTTCAGCCGACACAGCGCGCCGCTGGGCGCACACGGCCCGCCCGCCAGGGGGCTCCGCTCTGGCTCCGCCTGTGCGGCCGCTCCTTCTCGATGGCGGGCGTTTCCTGTCTCCTAATGTGGCATGATGGGAGAAGTAGTCCACTTTCCGGGGGCGGTGCGGGCCCTAGCCTGACACAGAACTTCATTTCCCGGCGCGGCTCGCGGCGGCCGCACAACCCAAAGACGAAAGACCGGTTCCGGTTGCGTCAGCGTGGGCTTCACGGCGGAATGAGGCTGTTCGTGAGCGAGGGTGCCCCGGGGAGCCTGCCGGTGCTGGCCGCGGCCGGGAGGGCCCGGGGCAGAGCGGAGCTGCTCATCAGCACTGTGGGCCCGGAAGGTACTCGGGCTGCTGCTGGAGGACGGCGGATGACGGGGCGGGACCGACACTCGCCCCCCACCCCCAAGATGTCTTTGCTGCATCCCTGACACTCACACACCACACACACCCACCTTCCCCTCCATGATCCTTGCCCATTCCATTCCCTCTTCCCTCCCAGCTACACTTTTTTTTTTGGTTGTTAGTTTGCAATAGGGCAGCTTGCACGCGCCCCTTCCCCCCATCAGGGGGATGGCCATGCGGCAGTCTCTTCTGTCTCCTCTCAGGCGTGCATGCACACGTGCCCGGAGTGATTTCTAAGCCATCAAGTCGGGACTTGAACCGTATAGTCAGCCATGTGGGACCCAGCACCGTAACCTCCACCCCACCTGCTGCCCCCCCCACCCCTCAATCAGTTGCTCCCTTTAATTATCCCCTGTAAACCCTTTCCTCATTTTATAGCCTCCTCTCTTTCCTCTTGCAGGACCCCTTGTCTCACCACAGTAACCTGCTCTCCCCTTCCCAGGCTTCTATCAGGAACTATCCACACTTGGTCTCTCCCATGACCCCAAGATCCCCTTTGTCATTCTTAAAAATCTCACTGTTTCCTCCCAAGACACACAAACATGTACACTCATTTTTACTTACCTCTTCTCATCCCCAGCCAACTGTTTGGGTGACTCTCAAGCAGTTTTTTTGTTAGTCTTCTTAGTCTATTGTAGCCTCAAATCATTCTCAAGATACCCGTTGCTTTCAGTTGTTCAGTTCTTAGCTCCAGCACTGTCCCAAGACCTCCACCCCCTCTCTGCAATCCCCATCTGTTGTTTCCAGCTGCCAGCCTCAGCTGAACACCTGCTAGTCTTTCCAGCTCATTCTGACCCACCCCCCTTTCAGTGGTCCTGTGCTAGAACCTCTAGGTTGAGACTACTCATCTTTCTTCTCTTCTTTCTTGAACAACATAGGATTGTCCTAAGTTGACAAGGCATTTATTTTCTTTTCCTTAATTTTCATCCATATTTCTTTCTTGCTTCAGAGTGTGTGGTCCCGTTCCTGACCCGACCTAAGGTCCCTGTCTTGCAACTGGATAGTGGCAACTATCTCTTCTCCACTAGTGCAATCTGCCGGTCAGTACTGGTCCTTGATGCGGGGAGGTGGCTGAATCAAATCAAGTCTCATTTCCTTATTTATTTATTTATTTATTTGGAGAGGTTTTCGCTATAGGGTGCGTGACAGAGACGTAGAGACAGAAAGTGAGAAATCACCCCCCAGGGGGGATGGTCACGCTGCAGTCCCTTCTCCTCCATTCTCCTCTCAGGATCTTGGGCACGCACACACATGCGCCCAGCGTGAGTTTTAAGCCACTGGGTCTGGGACGTGAACCGCTGTCGACTACGTGGGAGTCCAGCGACATAGCCATTACGCTAACTGCTGGTTCCCTCATTTCCTTATTTGTGACCACTGTTTCACTGGGGTGTGAAATGGGCTAGACCGATGAGCCCCTTTAATCCCTCCTTTTGTTGCTCTCTCCTGGGCAGATACTTATTTCTGTTATCTGGCTGGGAGCAAGATGACCTCACCAACCAGTGGCTGGAATGGGAAGCCACAGAGCTGCAGGTGGGACTGAGGCAGGAGGGGTGGCAGGCAGGCTCTTGGTGTATACATCCATGCTGACTCATGTTCTCTGCATTGTAGCCAGCTTTGTCTGCTGCCCTATACTATTTAGTGGTGCAAGGCAAGAAGGGGGATGATGTTCTTGGCCCAGTTCGGAGAGCCCTGACTCACATTGACCATAGCTTGAGTCGCCAGAACTGTCCTTTCCTGGCGGGGGTGAGTTGGTTTTGGAGATGGGGACTGAGGGAGGCCTTTAGTGTAAGGATTGAAAGGGAGACTGTATTCAGAGTGTTTGAACCCCAGCACTGCCGCTTATTAGCAGTGTAACCTTACCAAATCACTTAAGCTCTCTGATCCTTGTTTTTTGTTTGTTTGTTTGTTTGTGAAATGGGGATGATATTAATATGAACATTTGAATTATTTTTAGGATTAAGTGAAATTATGATGTGTTTAACACAGTGCTTAACACTAGTAAGTGCCCAGTTAATAATATGGATAATATTACCATTGGAAAGGAACTGAATATCTCTTCCGTGTACCTTTTTCTTTTCTTCTCCCAACAAAGGAGACAGAATCTCTGGCTGACATTGTTCTGTGGGGAGCACTGTACCCATTACTCCAAGACCCAGCCTATTTCCCTGGTGAGAACCATGCATATTACTTCACTTCCAGCTTCAACTCCAGGGACTCGGTGTAGGGGTTATGGAAGGGGAGTAGAATATTGAGGTTAATTTCAAGGTACAGTGTGATAGGGCACCTAGCAGAAGATAGCTAAGGGATCCGGGGGGGAAGCGGCTGGAGAAATCTCACAAAGAAAGGGAGGAAGTTCACTCCTGCCTGCCCGATCCAGGTCCTTGTGTTTGCTGATCTCTCTTTTCTTCCTTGCCCACAGAGGAGCTGAGTGCCCTGCATAGCTGGTTCCAGACATTAAGTACCCAGGAGCCATGTCAGCAAGCCGTAGAGACTGTGTTGAAACAGCAGGGTGTCCTGGCCCTCCGACCCTACCTCCAAAAGCAACCCCAGCCCAGTGCCCCTGAGGGGAAGACTGTCAGCAATGAGCCTGAGGTTTGTAAGGGGGCAGTTATCGTCACAGAGCCTTAGGAGGTGCTTAGGAGATGGATTTTGAGCACGGTTACTAACTCTTGGCAGTGGTTGGAGAGCAAGGAGAGTTTCATTACCCTGTGGGCACACCTCACTTGGTAAAAGGTTCTCTCTACTCTTTCTTTATTTTTGTTCTTTTTCTTTTCTTTCTTTCTTTTTTTTTCTTTCTTTATTTTTTTACATAGTTTTTTTTTAATTTTTAAAATTTTTTATTATCATCATAATCTTCTTTATATTACATTGGATTACATATAACTTTACAGTGTATTACATTGCTTTTTCAAAAGGGAATGCCATGCATAGAAAATATATCGCATGTTGAAGCGGGGAGATTAATGTCTTTGTACTGACTGTCTTTCTTTTTTTTTTTTTTGTGAGATTTCTTTTTCTTCTTCTTCTTTTTTTTTTTCCGCTATAGGGCGCGTGCGCTCGCCAGACAGACAGAGAGAGACACAAAGACAGAAAGCGATAAATCACCCCCCAGGGGGTATGGTCACGCCGCAATCCCTTCTCCTCCATTCTCCTCTCAGAATCTTGGGCGCACACGCGCCCGGCGTGAGTTTGAAGCCACCAGGTCTGGGACACCAACCGCGGTCGACTACGTGGGAGTCCAGAGACATAGCCATTATGCTAACTGCTGGTTCCTTCTACTCTTCACAGGAGGAGGAACTGTCTACCCTGTCTGAGGAGGATATTGCCATGGCTGTTACTGCATGGGAGAAAGGCCTGAGAGGCTTGCCCCCACCTCGGCCTCAGCAGAATCCAGTGTGAGTAGGCACAGATAAATGGACATATTTTTTTTTTACTTTTAAAATAATTATTTAATTTAATTATTATTGTTTTTATTTGACCAGAGAGAGAGAGGGAATGTGAGAAAGCAAGACTCTAGGTCTGAGACTGAAACCATGGTTGGCCATGTGGGAGTCCAGCACCTCCACCACGATGCCACTTGCTGGACCCTAAATAGATACTGTTTTTTTTTTGTTTGTTTTTAAAACAATTATCTTATTATTTAATTTTATTTACTCATTTATTTATTTTAATTTGATCAGAGAGAGATACAGAGAGAGGGAAAGTGGGAAAGCAAGCCACCAGGTCTGGGACTCGAACTGTAATTGGCCATGCGGGAGCATCCAGTGCCCCAACCACCACGCCACCTGCTGGTCCCCAGTAGAGATTGTTGATAGAGTCTCTGTCTGCCAGGGCTCCTTTGCTGACCACCCCTTAATTTGCCATTCTTTCTTTTTCATTCTCAGGCCTTTTTTTTCTTTCTGTTTTTAATTCTCTCTTAGCTTATTTTGGACACTCCAGTTGTCCTATCTGTACCCATGTTTTCGGCTACTCTTTACCCACTGATAGCAGCTAAATCTGTTGTTCTAGTTTAGGTTTCTATTCTGAGCTCCAGACATATTCATCAAACTATCTCATAGATCCCTCCACTTCCACAGGCATCTCAAACTCAACATGTCCAAGATCAAACCTGTTATCTTCCCTGCCAGCTGCTCTTCTTTTCTTATTTATTCATCCATGTTAACCGAACAACTTCTCCCTTCTACCTGTAAAAATCTGAGCCCTGAATCTTGTTGTCAAATACATCATACCTTTCCCCCTTGCTGTGTCCTTTTTTTCCATTACTGGGTCATTGATTCTAACTCAGATCCATCCCTCTTCCTCTCTGTCTTCACTGTCTTCACTGCTTCTACCTTAGGTTAGGCCTTATCTTCTCTTACCACGTGACCTCGTACTCTACACTGCCATTAGGGTGACACTTAAAACCACACACACCTCACCTTGTTTTCAGAATTTTGCAGAGGGTTACTTTGTATAGTTCGAGATCTGATGATCATGTTCCTGTCTGCATGCCCAGCATCATAGTTTGTTTCTCTTCTGCTGTACTACAGTACACTACTTGCACATACACAGATTTTTTTTCCCATCGAAATGAAATTTATAATGCTGATTGTCTTTCAGCAAAGATTTGTGCATTCATTCCTTAGACTCTATATGCCAGAAACTGTGTATCCATAAAGGAACAAAACAGATAAAACCTCTGTTCTCATGGAACTTTGAGCCTTATAGGATAGACAGGTGTTTTAAAAAAACGGCCACCCAAATGTGTAATTACAAATCTTGATAAGTCCTTTGAAGATAAGGGACAGGATACTATGAGAAAACATACTAGAGGAGACTCATTTTTGAGGACTTTGTAAAAAAGTTGTTTGGGGGCTAACAGATGGCGTGGTGGTTAAGGGCACTGGACTCCCACATGGCCAGCTGCGGGTTGAGTCCTGAGTCTGGAGGCTTGCTTTCTCTCTCTCTCTCACTCTGTCCCTCTCAGGTCAAATTTAAATAAATAAACAGACAATTATATTTTTAAAAGAATTATTTATTTAATTGTATTTATTCATTCATTTATTTTAATTTGACCAGAGAGAGACACACAGAGAGAGACAGGGAGAATGAAAAAGCAAACCACCAGGTCTGGGACTCGAACCATGGTCACCCATGTGGGAGTGTCCAGTGCCTTAACCCCCATGCCACCTGCTGGTCCCCTGTAGTTGTTCATATTTATGGAGCGCCAACTACGTGCCAGGCACTAGGCTGTGCAATGAACAGGGATGATCTATCTCATTTAAATCTCACCACAAACTTATGACACGGGTACTATTTTTATTCCCATTGTACAGATGAGGATCCTGCTTGGACAAGTGAAATCACCTGCCCAAGGTCACACAATTTGTAAGTGGTAAAGCTGGGATCTGAACCCAGCTCTGTCTGACAAACAGAATCCACCTGCCCACCTCCTAGTTTTCCAGAGCTTTTAATCCTATGCAGGGCCTTTCAGTAAGTGTTGAACTCTTGGGACTACCACGTGAATCGTATTGCCATTTCTCTGTCAGTCACCCAGTGAGCCATTCAACAACCAGATAATATATTGAATCCTTATTCTAGGCTTGGCATAAGGCTATAAGGCTAAATAAAATTCAGTCTCCCTGCTAAGAGCCATAATTAACGTGTGCATATAATGTTAGAAATAAACCAAGAAAAGCTGTAATTCTGGTCCTGGAAGAGGTGGATCCTTAGACCCAAAATCACACCCATATTCTAACTCGCCTTTATCCATGTAAAAAATGACTTATCCTGTGTCCCAGTCTCTCATCACTAATGGGTTAATGGGCAAAGCCATGTCATCACTGAGCTAGAGAGAGCCTTAGGAATTGTCCCCATCCATAAATATGGCCGACCATGGTTCCAGCCCTGGACCTGATGGCTAGCTTTCTCGCTTTCCCTTATTTTCTTTCTCTCTCTGTTTGGTCAAATTAAAAAATATTAATAACAAATGGAATTAAATAAATAAATAATTCTTTTATTTATTTATTTTTTTTGGGGGGGAGAGGTTTTTGCTATAGGGTGTGTGTGCTCACCAGAAATACAGAGAGAGACAGAGAGACATAAAGGGAGGAATCACGAATCACCCCCAGGGGGAATGGCCATACCGCAGTCCCTTCTCCATTCTCCTCTCGGGATCTTGGGCGCACACACACGTGCCCGGCATGAGTTTAAGTCATCGGGTCTGGGACTTGTACCACGGTCAACTACATGGGAGTCCAGTTACATAGCCATTATGCCAACTGCTGTTCCCAAATAAATAATTCTTCTTTTTTTTCTTTTTTTTTATAATTATTTATTTTATTTTATTTATTCATTATTTTTTAATTTGACCAGAGAGAGACAGAGGTTGAAAGAGAGAGGAAGTGAGAAAGCAACCCACCATATTCAGGACTCAAACCCTGCTTGGCCACGTGGAAGCGTCCAGCGCCTTAACCACCATGCCACCTGCTAGTCCCGCAAATAAATAATTCTTTTTAAAAAATCTTAGAGCATGTGTGCTCACAGGAGTGAGGGGAGAAGGAGAGTGAGAAAGCAAGGCATTATGTCCAGTACTCAAACTGTGGTTGGCTGTGAGAAAATCCAGCAACTTAGCCACCACACCACCTGCTGTTCCCTAGGTATCTTTTCTTTCTTTCCTTTTTTTCGTAAGTGTCTTTTCTTAATCGTAGGCTAGAGTATGTGTTTGCCTTCCTTCTGCCTCTTTGCCTCTTTCTGCTTTTCTGTTGCGCTGATGCTAAAGAGCAGTTAACTAATAGGATGTAACTCTCTTGAGGGCAGAAGCCAGGGCACACTTACATATTCTATCTGCCACAATAGTGACATACTGAGACAGAGAAGTGACACGGTAACACACAAGGAGCATTGCACAAATTGACACAAGCAGTTAGGGACTCGGAGTGCAAGAAAGACTGTGGGAGTGGGGACCAGCAGTTGGGGTAATTGCTATGTTGCTGAGCTCCTGTGTAGTCGACTGTGGTTCAAGTCCCAGACATGGTGGGTTAAACTCACACTGGGCATGTGTGTGTGGGCGCCAAAATCCCGAGAGGAGAATGGAGGAGAAGGGATTGTGATGTGGCCATCCCCCTGGGAGGTGATTTCTCACTCTCTGTCTCTCTGTCTCCGTCTGTCTTTCTGGCGAATGCAGGTGACCCATAGCAAAAACTTCTTAAAAAAAATACAAAGAAAGACTGTGGAAGGATGGTTATCAGTGAAGGAAGTTTTTCCTAAAGGACCTGATTTCTAAGCTGGATTTCAGAGAAAGTTATCCCGTTATGGGGAAAGGCCAATGAATTCAGGAGAAATTTGTAAAAATACGTTGTGAGAGTGGTCGGCAGGAGGCATTAGTGGTTAAGGTTGCTGGACTCCCACATGGTCGACTGTGGTTCGAGTCCTGGACCTGGCAGCTTGCTCTCATTTTCTTTCTCTTTCTCTCTCTCTCATTCTGTTCCTCTCTGGTTAAATTAAAAATAAATAAATAAATAAAGTTAAATAAAATAATTCTCGAGGAAAAAAGAAAAGAAAAAGGAAAACTATCTGTTGTGAGAAAAGTAGCCATAAAAATGTTCCAGGAATATGTAGCAGCAGCTGGGAAGACGGGTGAGGTTAATGTGAGGGAATGAGTTGACAGAATGGTCGGGGTTGGTGAGGGGTCAGTGCCGACGAAAGGGTTGATCAAGGGTGGTGCAGCTGGGCTGTCAGCGTGACGAAGCATGAGAAAGGAGGCTGGTACTGAATTGATGATTACAGACTGCGGTTGAGTGATGTAACTGTGAATGATCCTTGAAAAGTGGGCAGGCGAGGGTGGCTCTGAAGGCAGTAGCTGGTGCTGAGCTTTAAGTTGGGCCATGAGGAAATGACACATGTGGCTTAGGGAGAGAAGAGTTAGGGTACAAACGGATTTGGTAAGACTTGAATGTGGAGTGATGAGCTGTAGGGCCTTCAGATAGTGACTGGAGCACCTGAGAACAGAGCACCTGGGGAGAGGTCAGCATTGGGAAAGCGTTCTTGGGAGTAGTTAGAGTGGAGATAACTGGACAGAGCTGAGAGAATTTTGTCACCACCTGGGAAATTTGAAGCTGAGAAGGAGCTAGTGGAAAAGAAGCTGTCACAGTTGTGAGAGAGACAGAAATCAGTGTTAGAATGAGGCTTTTTAAGAGCAGCAGACTAGGCTGCTCGCTGTAGCAGGACCCTTTGAATCTGTAGGGGAGCTTACGGCCCTGGGGCATCTTAGAGCCCTGTGGGTTCCTACGTGGAAAGACTGCAGATGTACATGAACCTACCACAGCAGATCAAGTCCGTGTCTGGATGTTCTGTGCCCGTGACCCTCACAGCTTCCCTCCAGAGCGTTCTCTTCCTTTTGCCTTACCAGGCTGCCTGTGGCTGGAGAAAGGAACGTGCTCATCACCAGTGCCCTCCCTTATGTCAACAATGTCCCTCACCTTGGAAACATCATTGGTTGTGTGCTCAGTGCTGATGTCTTTGCCAGGTACAGCCAGCTGCTGGGGAGAGACCTCCTGAGGGAGGGCGGGCCCCAAGGCAACAGGATGGGGTCTGCAGGGATCCTAGGGGACAATGGAGCGGCTGAGATGGGGCCCTCCCATGATCACTGTATTCCCTTCCAGGTACTCTCGCCTCCGCCAGTGGAACACCCTCTACCTGTGTGGAACAGATGAGTATGGTACAGCGACAGAGACCAAAGCTATGGACGAGGGTCTCACCCCACAGGAGATCTGCGACAAGTACCACGTTATCCATGCTGACATCTATCGCTGGTTTAACATCTCCTTTGATATTTTTGGTCGCACCACCACTCCACAGCAGACCAAGTAGGCTGCCATTGATATGGCAAATGTGGGGATGAGGGCTGGGAGAGGGGGCGCTGAGAATATCCTGGAGACGGAAGGAACCTGGGTGGCTGCCGAGGCATTTCTCCTAATGTTTAATTTTTCCACGAGGGTGCATGAGCTCTCTGGGAAGAAAAAGAAAGAAAGAGCACCACCCCCATGGGGGATCGTGCCATAATCCTTTTTACTCCACCTCCCCCTTCTGGATTTTAGGCACACATGCGCACATGCCAGTGTGTTTTTCGAGCCACCTGGGATTGGATCTGAATCATTCAGTAGGCCATTTGGGATTCAGTCTCCTTTACTAACATGACACAAGCTGGGCCAGCATTATTTCTTACATTTTATTTATTTAGAGAGAACCCCAGGAAGATCTTTTTTTTTTTTTTTTTAAACTTTGCTATAGGATACATGTGCTAGCCAGAGAGAAACATAGAGAGTTACAAGGTATCCCTCAGGGGCATTAGCTAGACTACAGTCCCTTCTTCATTCTCATCTTGGGACCTTGGCGCCACACACACACACACACACACACACACACACACACACGAGCCCAGCATGTTTTTCCAGCTGTTGGGTCCAGGACTTGAACCATCTTGTTAGCCATGTGGAATCCAGCCGCCTTCACCACACCTCTGGCTGGCTCTCCCAGTAGGGTCTTGATGCCATGATTTACCCTCAGCTTTAGTAGCCTTGGATCATTGGCAAGGATATGCCTGGCTTACTTAGAGAGTTCTTTGGACTTGAACCAGGGACCTTGTCATGTGGGATTGCCTCACAGAGCATTGTGTTTCAGCACTGTGCCATCATCTGGTCCCCTATCCAGGCCTCATTAAGGGATTCAGTGTGTGCAGAAGTCTGACAAGGTCCTGAATGGGCAGCCAAGGGAGGGAAGAGACAAGACAGGCCTCTTCTCTGGCTGCCATTGATTCCTGACATCCCCTCCTACTTCCCTCTCTGTTTATAACAAACACACTCATTCTTCCTCTGCCTGACACTTATCTAATTTAGAGCTGTGTACTAAGGCCTGCTCCCATAGCATAACAATCAATTCTGTGCATAGGGAACTGAATCCCATGTGTTTGACCACAGTTTAAGTCCTGTCTCTGGCAGCTTGAAAAACATGCTGGGCACATGTGTGTGTATGCCGCAAATCCTAATGGGATAGAGAAATGGAGGAAAAAAGGATTGCAGCCCGACTGTGCCCCGTTAAGGGCTGCTTTTTCACTCTCGCTGGTGAGCATACATGCCCTCTGGCAGTGAACCAATGAATTTAAAAACGACGTGCTAGACAGGCTGCCACACTAGTGCTCTGCAGTCTAGCACTTGGACTGATTAAGTTCTTAGGACATAATAAAGAAAAGGTTGGCAGGTGGCATGGTGGTCGAGGTGCTGGACTCCCACATGGCCGACCATGGTTTGATCTAGGACATGGCAGCTTGCTCTCTCACTTTGTCTGTTTCTGTTCAAATTAAAAAAAAAAAAAAGAAGAAAATAAAGAACAGACACAGGGACCAGCAGGTGGTACAGTGGTTACGTCACTGGACTCTGATTTGGTCGACCGTGGTTCGAGTCCTGGACCCAGCAGTTTAAAACTCATGCCGGGTGCTTGACCATGAGTGCCCAAAGTCCCAAGTGAAGAATGGAGGAAACTCTCTCTTAAAAAAAAAAAAAAAAGAACAGATACAGTCCTATCCTTTGAAGATTTTTGTTAATTTAATGAAACTACAATATAGATGAGTCTATATTCAACAAAAGTAAATTATGAAGTGTGAGGAACAAGACTGTGTGGGCATCTGGGGACTATATGTGAAGGTCTGAGCTCATCCAGGAAAACTGAAGATGACTGGAGGGCCTTTCCTTGAGGGGCCTTCTGCCTGATTGCTTCGGTGCTTGGTTTGAGAAAGTGTTTTGAGTCCATGGTTGGAGTGGTCCGAGGGAGGGCTGCCACACCTCTTCCTGTCACTGTCCCTTTCCATTCGTTCACACCACCAGAATCACACAGGACATCTTCCAGCGATTGCTGGCACGAGGTTTTGTGCTGCAAGATTCGGTGGAGCAACTGCGGTGTGAACGCTGTGCCCGCTTCCTGGCTGACCGCTTTGTGGAGGGCGTGTGTCCCTTCTGTGGCTATGAGGAAGCCCGAGGTGACCAGTGTGACAAGTGTGGCAAGCTCATCAATGCCATTGAGCTCAAGGTGAGAGAAGGGTCTCATGGAGGCCTGTAAAGAGATAATCCCTGTATATATATATTTTTAAAGAATTTGTTTATTTCACTTATTATCTTTTTTTTTTTTTTTTTTTAAGAATTTTTTAATTTTAGAGACCAGCAGTTAGCGTAATGGCTATGTCGCTGGACTCCCACGTAGTCAACCGTGGTTCGAGTCCTGGACCCAGTGGCTTAAACTCACGCCGGGCGCGTGTGCGTGCGTGCCCAAGATCCTGAGAGGAGAATGGAGGAGAAGGGATTGTGGTGTGGCCATCCCCCCTGGGGGGTGATTTCCTGCTTTCTGTCTCTCTGTCTGTCTGGCGAGCACATGTGCCCTATAGCAAAAACCTCTCAAAAAAAAAAAAAAGAATTATTTAACTTTATGTATGTGTGTATTTTTTTATTTTGGGAGAGATTTTGCTATAGGGCACATGTACTCGCCAGAAAGACAGAGAAAGACAGAGACAGAAAGCGAGAAATTACCCCCCCAGGGGATATGGCCACACTGCAATCCCTTCTCCATCCTCCTCTCCGGATCTTGGGCACGCATGCACACGTGCCCGGCATGAGTTTAAGCCACCGGGTTCGGGACTCGAACAGCAGTCGACTACATGGGAGTCCAGCGCCATAGCCAATTGCTGGTCCTGGTTTTTATTAACTTTTTTAAAAAAGTTTTATTTCTTACATGAGTGAGCGTGAGAGAGACAACACCTCTAACGAGTCTTGATACTGTGATCCACCTCTGGCCTCAGAATGGAGGAGAAGGGATTGTAGTGTGGCCATCCTCCCCGGGGATGATTTCTCGCTTTCTGTCTCTCTGTCTCTCTCTGTCTTTCTGGTGAGGGCACATGCTCTATGGCAAAAACCTCTCCAAAAAAGAAAAATACAACTTGTGGGTTTTTGGCTTGAGCAGTTTTGGGCAGTTGGAAGTGAATATGGGCAAGATTAGGAGAACAGGATTGCAGTAGAATGCAGTGGAGCTGCTTAGGTTTGGCAAGCTTGAGGTGCCTCTTAGACATCCACATAGAGATACAGATAGGCAGTTGTATGTGGGCACATGGCATTTGGGAGGCTGGTTCTGAGAGTTATAATTTCTCACCTTCAGAAACTCGGATCAGGGCGAGCCCTGTGGCCCGGTAGTTAAGAGGACAAGATCTCACATGGCTGACCACGGGGTTTGAATCTGGCGGCTTAAAAATCACACTGGGTGCATGTACTTGGATGCCCCATATCCCAACAAAATAGACAGATGAAGTAGAGGAATTGTGGCATAACCAGATGCCATTGGAGGATGTGCTCACTCTCACACACACGCACACACACGTGCACAAGTGCATGTGACCTCTGGCAGATTAAATAAACAAACCCCAGATCAGAAGTTAGCTGGTGGCACAATGGTAACATAATATTCTCTGATGTTGGACCCACATGGGAGGGTCCCAGGTTTGTGTCTTGAGGCCTTCCTGTGCATGCTGGGATGCTTCAGGCATGCCGCTGGTTCAGGCAGGCTGAGTCTGGCAACTGGTTACCTAGAGCCTGAAGACTCCATTAAGAGTACCCCCTTCCTTCCTTCTCTTGGAAGAAATAAATTAATTTAAATTTTTTTAATTTTAATTTTAATTTTAGTTTTTTGCCATAGGGAGCATGTACTTGCTAGAGAGAGAAAGTAAGAAATCATGCCCCAGTGGGGATGGTGACTCTGCAGTCCTTTCTCCATCCTCCTCTCGGGATTTTGGGCATGCATACAGATATACCCAGTGTGATCCTCAAGCCCCTGGATCCGGGACTTGAACCATGGAGTCGGACATGTGCCAGTCTAGCGCCTTTACCTCCACGCTACCTGCTGGCCCTCAAATAAGTAAACTTGAAAAAATAAATTCATAAAGCTTTAGTTGATTAGCCCTACCTAACCATTCACTATTTGGCCATCATCTTTCAGTGTTTATATAGTCTATAACTTTCTTGACAGTTTTCTTTGTGAGATCTGTACTTATTTGTCACACAGCTGCCTTGATAACTTGATGCTAACCTCAAGGAGGGATTGTGTGTCTTCTCTCTCATGGCTGCTTCCTCTTCCCCTCACACGGCTCAGTGCAGTGCTCTGTACCTAGTCTTTTCCCTTCTCTGGAGTTGTAGGACAGACATGGAACTCTGAGGGACAAATGTACTGTGCAGACTTGGATCTGCACATTCAGAGAAGGCCGAGTAGTTATGAGCTGGCTGAGTGTTAGCATGAAGCTAAGCTAGATGGCCAACTGAGGCCTAAAGTCCCGATTCTAACAGTCCCACCCCGGGTCTCTCCTCTGATGTTTCCATCCATAGAAGCCTCTGTGTAAAGTCTGCCGATCGAGCCCTGTGGTGAAGTCCTCCCAGCACCTGTTCTTGGACCTTCCTAAGGTAAGTGGGCCTTTTCCTTAACTTGGTATTCAAGAGGCTTCTTGTACCCCTGCTGCCTTGTCCGTAGATACTGACAGTAAATCACTGTCAAATGTTAGTGATTGCCATTAAAAATCATACACGCTGTTGTAGAGATGAAACACTGAAGGACACGAAGTGAAAACCCCTGGCCCCTCAAGCCTACTTGCCAGAGGTATTTACTACTGCTCATTTTCCTTTGTGTCTATTCAAAAGTATCATGTGCATATAAACATATATATATTTTTAGAGGTTTTGCTTTAGGGCATGTGTGCTCGCTGGAGAGACAGAGACAGTGAGGTGGAAAGTGAGAAATAACCTGGCCACACTGCAGTCCCTTCTCTTGCATTCTCCTCTTGGGATCCTGTGCATGCTCGCCCACACACCTGGTGTGGTTTTGAAGCCACTTACTCTGGGACTCAAACCGCAGTTGGCTGTGAGTCCAGTGATGTAACCACCATACCATCCACTGGTCCCTAATATAAACGTATTTTTATGGCTTTTTTTCTTTTTCTTTTTCTTTTCTTTCTTTTTTTTTTTTTTTGGAGAGGTATTTGCTATAGGGCGCATGCGCTTGCCAGAGAGAGAGAGAGAGAAACAGAAAGTGAGAAATTACCCCCTGGGGGATGGCCACGCCACAATCCTTTCTCCTCTATTCTCCTCTCGGGATCTTGGGCGCAAACGCACACCTGTGCCTGGCGTGAGTTTAAGCCACCAGGTCCGGTACTCGAACTGTGGTGGACTACATGGGAGTCCAGCAACATAGCCATAATGCCAACTGCTGGTCCCTGGCATTTTTTTCTTAATGTAAGGTAGATCATAATGTTTATATTGTATTGCAGTCTGCTTTCTTTTTCTTTGTGATATTTCTTTTTTTCTTTTTTTTTTGTAGAAGTTTTTGCTATAGGGCATGTGCACTCGCCAGACAGACAGAGAGAGACATAGAGACAGAAAGCGAGAAATCACTCCCCAGGGGGGATGGTCACGCCGCAATCCCTTCTCCTCCATTCTCCTCTCGGGATCTTGGGCACGCACGCACACGCGCCTGGCGTGAGTGTAAGCTGCCGGGTCTGGGACTCAAACCGTGGTCGACTACATGAAAGTCCAGTGATATAGCCATTATGCTAACTGGTCCCCCTTTGTGATATTTCTTGACCAGTTTTTCACATTAGAGCTGCCTCTTTTTTTTTTTTTAGTAATAATTCAAGCTCATGAAAAAGGTGCAAGAGTACACTTGTTAAAAAAAAGAACCCTAGGTTCTTTACCCAGAAGAGTCTCATGTTCAGTTTCAGTTAAGTGTTTGCTGTGTGTACTTTAGTACATTCTCTTTCTCTCCTACTCCTCTTCTCTCCTTACCC
This sequence comes from Tupaia belangeri chinensis, assembly GCF_000334495.1. Lineage (NCBI taxonomy): Eukaryota > Metazoa > Chordata > Mammalia > Scandentia > Tupaiidae > Tupaia > Tupaia belangeri. The sequence goes on along the minus strand of NW_006209847.1, from coordinate 3,998,924 downwards.
TCCCCTCACCCCCCCCACGCACACATAGATGTGCATATATATCCTCCTAAACACTTCAGTATGTACAGCTGATCCTTGACAACATGAGTTGGAACCATGCAGGTCCACTTATACATGGAATTTTTTCAATAAATAATATTGGAAAATATAATACAGTACCTGTAAATGTATTTTGTCTTATTTATGATTTTCTTACCATATTTTTCTCTAACTTTTTAAAAAATTATTTATTTAATTTTATTTATTCATTCATTTATTTTAATTTGACCAGAGAGAGAGAGAGAGAGATAGAAAGCGAGACAGCAAGCCACCAGATCTGGGACTTGAACCATGGTTGGCTATGTGGGAGTGTCCAGCACCTTAACCACCATGCCACCTGCTGGTCCCTCTCTAGCTGTTTTTTTATTTTTTTAAGAATTATTTTACTTAACTTTATTCTTTTTTTTTTTGAGAGATTTTTGCTATAGGATGCGTGCGCTCGCCAGACAGAGAGAGACATAGAGACAGAAAGCGAGAAATCACCCCCCAGGGGGGATGGTCACGCCGCAATCCCTTCTCCATTCTCCTCTCGGGATCTTGGGCACGCACGCACACGCACCCGGCGTGAGTTCTAAGCCACTGGATTCGGGACGCGAACTGCAGTTGACTACGTGGGAATCCAGCAACATAGCCATTACGCTAACTGCTGGTTTCCTATTTATTTATTCTTAATTTGACCAGAGAAGGGTAGAGTAAGAGAGAGAGCGGAAGAGAGAGGGAAAGTGAAAAAGCAAGCTAGCAGGTATGGGACTTGAACCATGGTCTGTCATGTGGTAGTCAGGTGCCCTTAACCATCAGGCCTTCTGCTGGCCCCTCTACCTTACTTTTATTTTATGTAACAATTCAGTGTAGGGGCTGGCAAGTGGCCTGGTGGTTAAGGGCACTGGACTCCCACATGGCCAACTGAGTTTGAGTCCTGGACCTGGCAGCTCTCTCTTGCTTTTTCTCTGTTCCTCCTCTAGTCAAATTAAATAAATAAATAAATAAAGCTAAATAATTCTTTTAAAAAATATAGTATATAATACATATGCAAAATCTGTGTTAATTGACAATTATTGGTAAGTAGTCTTACAGGTTATTATTAGTTGTTTTGTTTTGTTTTGCCGGGTTTTTTTTTGAGAGAGAGTTTTTTGTTTTTGTTTTTTTTTGAGAGGTTTTTGGTATAGGGCACATGCGCTCACTAGGAAGACAGACAGAAAGCGAGAAATCACCTCCTACGGGGGTGGCCACGCCGCAGTGCCTTCTCCATTCTTCTCTCGGGATCTTGGGCATGCACGCACACATGCCCCTTGTGAGTCTAAGCTACCGGGTCCAGAACTCGAACTGCAGTCAACTACATGGGAGTCCAGTGACATAGCCATTATGTCAACTGCTGGTCCCCTTTTTTCTTTTTTTTTTTTAACAATTATTTTATTCAATTTTATTTATTCATTTATATATTTTAATTTGACCAGAGAGAGAGAAAGTGAGAAAGCTGGCTGACCACAGTTCAAGTCCTGGACCTGGCAGCTTGCTTTCTCTTTCTGTCCAGCATCTTAACCACCACCGCGCCATCTGCTGGTCCCCTCTTTATTCTTTTTGTGGAAAGTTATTTATTTTATTTATTTACTCATTTATTTGAATTTGACCAGAGAGGGACAGAGTGAGAACAAGAGAGAGAGAAAGAGAAAACAAGCCTCCAGGTCCAGGACTCCAACCACTGTCGGCCATGTGGGAGTCCAGCGCCCTTAAATCACCACACCACCTCCCAACCTCCTTTTTTCGTTTTTTTTTTTTTTAAGTTTTGCTATAGGGTGCATGCACTCACCAGAAAGTGACAGAGAGAGCGAGAGGAGATGAGAAAGTACCCCTCAAGGAGGATGATCATGCCGCAGTCCCTTTTCCATGCTGTTTTTGGGATTTGGGGCATGCGCGCACACACATAAACACCCTGTGTGTTTTTCTTTTTCTTTTTGTTTTTTAAAAGAATTATTTAACTTAACTTTATTTTAATTTGACCAGAGAGTGTTCTCCAAAGAGATAAAGTGAGAAAGAACCCCTCAGGGGAGCTGGCTATGTCCCGGTCTCTTCTTCTTTCTCCTCTCAGTATTTTGGGCATCCTCGTACACATGCCTGGCGTGTTTTCCAAGCTGCAGGATTCAGTACTTGATGTATGTTGTTGGCCATGTAGGATCCAGCTGCCTTAACCTCCATGCCACCTGGCTGGCCCATGTGTGAAATTTCCTGTTGCATAATTTCTGTTATATAAATTCCTAGAAGTGGAATTGCTTTGTCAAAATTATGAGTCTTTTAATTTCTATTATATATTGCCAAACTACTGTAAAAAGGTTATGTGTATTTATTATTATGCTAAACTTGTATAAGCCTACCTCAAATCAGCCTTGTCTCTCTGCCATCTCAGCTGGAAAAGCGAGTGGAGGAATGGTTGGAGAGGACATTGCCTGGCAGTGACTGGACGCCCAATGCCCGGTTTATCATTCGCTCTTGGCTTCGGGATGGCCTCAAGCCACGCTGTATAACTCGTGACCTGAAATGGGGAACACCTGTGCCCTTAGAAGGTTTTGAGAGCAAGGTAAAAATTCTTTAACCTTTATATCTCAAATTATTCCACCTTGTGATTGAGACTTTAGGCTAGCAGACTAGACCTTTGATTATGTCATTTCTTTTTTTTTTTCTTATAAATAATTATTTTGTTTAACTATATTTTAAATTTTGATCCAAGAGGGACAGAGTGAGAGAGAGAGAGAGTGAGAACTTGAACTTGAGGTTCGGAACTTGAACTGCAGCTGGCTATGTGGGAGTCCAGCGCCCTTAACCACTATGCCACTTGCCGGTTCCCTATTTTAGAATTATTTATTTATTTAATTCCATTTGTTGTTATATTTTTAAAGAATTATTTAATTGCATTCATCGCTATTTTATTTTTTAAAGTTTACTAGAGAGAGAGAGAGAGAGAGAGAGAGAGAGAGAGAGAAAGTGAGAAAGCAAGCAAGCTGCCAGGTTTGGGACTCGAATCGTGGTCAGCCAGGTTGCAATCCAGCCACCCTAACCACCTGCCAGCCCTGTCCATTTGTTAATATTTTTTAATTTGACCAGAGAGAAAGGGAAAGTGGGAAAGCAAGCCACCAAGTTGGGGACTCGAACAATGGTCTGTCATGTGGGAAATTCAGTGCCTTTATTCACCATGCCACTTGCCAAACCCTATTTTTTATTATTTATTTATTTTTTTTTTGGTGGCCAAATCCTATTTATTTATTTTTTAATTTGACTAGGGGGTGTGGGGGAGAGAAGAAAGCGAGAAAGCGAGCTGCCAGGTCTGGGATTTGAAGCAAGCTTGGCCATGTGGGAATTCAGAGTTGTTAAAGACCACACCACCTGCTGTAATCCCTCCCTTTTCTTTTTTTTTTTTTTTTTTAAAGAGATTTTTGCAATAGGGCGTGAGATAGAGAAACAGAAAATGAGACATCACCCTCAGGCAGGGATGGCCACGCCACAGTCCCTTCTCCATCCTCCTCTTAGGACCTTGGGCATGTATGCACACACACCTAGCATGAGTTTTAAGCTGCCGGGTCTGGGACTCGAACTGCAGTCGACTATATGGGAGTCCAGCAGTGTAACCATTACACCATCTACTGGGCCCATTGATTATGTCATTTTAATCTGAGACTCTGGGTTGGGCTCTACCATGTTTCCCTTTTCCTGATCCTCCAGGTGTTCTACGTCTGGTTTGATGCCACTATTGGCTATCTGTCCATCACAGCCAACTACACAGACCAATGGGAGAAATGGTGGAAGAACCCAGAGCAAGTGAGCAATTTTGTTTATCCTGTTTGCAGGGTGGGGGTGTGTGCGTGTTGCCGTGAAGGGTGTTAGGGTTGGGTGTCTGGTCGTTCTTGGCCTTTGAAGAAGGGTCTCAGAAGATCTCTCTCTCACCTGTATTCTCCTAGGTGGAGCTATATCAGTTCATGGCCAAAGATAACGTTCCCTTCCATGGTATAGTCTTTCCTTGTTCAGCCCTAGGAGCTGAGGACAACTACACTTTGGTCAGCCACCTCATTGCTACAGGTAGGTCCCCCGGAAGACTGCAGGTTTGAGTGTTCTAGGGAATGAAGGCTGAGGCAGAACCTGGAAGAAGATCCTGGGTGGGTGCTGTTTTGAGTTAGGAGTTGAGGTAAAATGGGAAATAATAAAAATATGTTAACTCAACCCACAGAAAGGAAACAAGAACCCAAAGAAAGCAAAAAATCTGAAGCTGAAATTGTGAAAAATATAAGTGAAGAGGGGGCTGGCAGAGGTGTGGTGATTAAGGGCACCGAACTCCCACATGGCCAACCACAGTTCATGCCCCGAACCTAGTGGCTTGTTTTCTCACTTCCGTCTCTCTTGCTTTCACTCTGTCCCTCTCAACAAATTAAAAAAAAAAAAAAAAGTGGATAAATAAAGTGGAAACAAAAAAGGGCCACGCAGTTGGGG
>NW_006209847.1:3984478-3994333 GCF_000334495.1 Tupaia belangeri chinensis | reverse complement strand
CCCAAGATCCCGAGAGGAGAATGGAGGAGAAGGGATTGCGGTGTGGCCATCCCCCCTGGGGGGTGATTCTCACTTTCTGTCTCTCTCTTTCTGGTGAGTGCACGCACCCTATAGCAAAAATCTCTCCAAGAAAAAAAAAGTTAAATCTTTAATATAATTCTTATATATAAACAAAGAAGAAAAAAGGCCTGATGAGACAGGAATGGACTCTTGCCCCCATCCTTTTTAAGCCCCCTGCTCGAGCAGAAATGTTGATGGGTACCCATAGTTGAGGGTAAAGGAGAGGAAAGAATAGTAAGTAGGTCAGAAGGAGGGAGGGTGTGATTTAGGTTGATGGCTCTCATTCTCCTTCTTTGTCCAGAGTACCTGAACTATGAGGATGGGAAGTTCTCTAAGAGCCGGGGTGTGGGAGTGTTTGGGGACATGGCTCAGGACACAGGGATCCCTGCTGACATCTGGCGCTTCTATCTGCTGTACATTCGGCCTGAGGGCCAGGACAGTGCCTTCTCCTGGACAGACATGCTGCTCAAGAATAATTCTGAGCTGCTTAACAACCTGGGCAACTTCATCAACAGGTAAGACTTGGTGAGGGGTCAGAGTCTGCAGATGAGCTGCAGGAAGGTGAATTCTCCCTCAGGAGGTGGGATGTGGAGAGAACCAGTAGGTGGGCAGGAGGCTGTGAAGGACGGAAAGGACAACATGGAAAGTTCTCCCTCAGTTCGGATCTGCTGCTAGCATTACATATGCCATGTGTACTTGAGTTAGCAGCTCTAGAGATGTGATTTAACAAAGTGGGCCACAAGATAAAAACTTGGCAAATTATATTATTAATGTTCTTTGTAGAATTGGAAATATTTTCTCCTAGCAGAAAAGGTTTCCTGTAGGCCACTGAAAAGGCTGGCTGAAGAAAAGAGTCATTCTAGTGTAGGGACAGGAAGCTTCTGTTGTGTTCTTCAGTCTTTGCTACTTCAGGCTCATGATCTATTATTGGTTCCTATCTCAGCTATTCAGCGAACTAGATAAATATCCTCCATGGCTTTACTACTACCTCAAATTATTTGGACTTGGAGTTGAGACCGGGAGCCTTTCGTGTAGTCCTCCTACCAACCCCTTTTTTTATGTTTGGTCAGTACCACACTTTGATAGTCCTTACCTGAGTTTTTTGTGTTTTTACTTGCTAGAGAGCATGTATGATCACCAGAAAGAGCATGCATCTCTTACCCAAAATGGGAGTCATGCTGTAATCCCTTTTCCTCCATTTCTCCCTCCCATCAGGATTTTGGGTACACATGTATATATACCCAGCATGTTTTTCCAGTTGCTGGCATAGGGACTAGAACCACTGTTAGCTATATGGAATTCATCTTTCTATGCACAGCACTTAAACACTGTGCTATGGGGCCAGCCCCGTTATTAGAGTATTGAATAGCGTTTATCACATTATACACACACACACACACTTTTTTTTTTTAAGATTTTTTACCATAGGGCACATACACTTGCTGGAGATAGAGAAGTGAGAAATGACCACATGGAGGGATGACCACACCACAGTCCTCCATTCTCTTTGGAATTTGGGCACGCATGCCCAACACACATGTGCCCAGCATGCTTTTTAGCCATGGGCCTGGGACTCAAACCGTAGAATTTGCCATGTGAGATACAGTGCCTTTTTTTTTTTTTCTTACAGTTATTTAATTTTATTTATCATCATTAGTATTATCTCCGAATTTGCTACAGGACACATTTGCTCAGCAGACAGACAGAGAGAGGAAAGTGAGAAAACAAGTCATCAGGTCCAGAATTTGAACCATGGTCACCCATTTGGGAGTCCAGTGCCTCAACCACCATGCCACCTGCTGGCCCTGGGATGTAGTGCTTTAATCACCATGCCACCTGCTGTCCAAAAACAATATATATATATATTTTTTTTTTATAGAGGTTTTTGCTATAGGGCACGTGCGCTTGCCAGACAGAGACAGAAAGTGAGAAATCACCCCCCAGGGGGTGGCCACGCCGCAATCCCTTCTCCTCCATTCTCCTCTGGGATCTTGGGCACGCATGCACACGCACCCGGCGTGAGTTTTAAGCCAGCGGGTCTGGGACGTGAACCGCGGTCGACTACGTGGGAGTCCAGCGACATAGCCATTACGCTAACTGCTGGTCCCTAAAAACATAATATATTTTATTTTAACTTCATTCTGAGTAGTCACTTACTAAACATATACTTGCTTGATTTTATGTACAGAGCCATAATCTTAAGGGAGAAAGAGAACAGAAAATTAGTGTGTTAAGCTTTTGCTTTTGAGCTTGAGAGAACCAGATGGTATCATTCCAGGTTGGAATTCTGAGGGATTGTAGATTTGTGGGAATTGGGTCAAACATCTATATGGATACTGGCCGTAACTCCTCCATCCTCTTGTCCTTCCCTATGCTCATCAAGAGCTGGGATGTTTGTGTCAAAGTTTTTTGGGGGATATGTTCCTGAGATGGTGCTCACTCCTGACGATCAGCGCTTGCTGGCTCACGTCACCCAAGAACTCCGGCATTACCACCAGCTGCTTGAGAAGGTTCGGTAAGTCACCTAGACCTCTCTATTATCTCTAATCTGCTGTCATGTTCAAAGCCTCGTACTAGACCTCATAGGACCTTATGCCTTGGCTTGCCTCCTGTTCCCAGGATCCGGGATGCCTTACGCAGTATCCTTACCATATCTCGACATGGCAACCAATACATTCAAGTGAATGAGCCCTGGAAGCAGATTAAAGGCAGTGAGGCTGACAGGTAAGTAAGGGGTAGGGGTAGGGCTGGCTACAGAAATAAAGTAGCTGGTTGGCTGTGTCCTGGAGGTCTTGACTGTGCTCTCTTCTTCCCTAGGCAACGGGCAGGCACAGTGACAGGTGTGGCAGTGAATATAGCTGCCTTGCTGTCTGTCATGCTTCAGCCTTACATGCCCACAGTTAGTGCCACCATCCAGACTCAGCTGCAGCTCCCACCTCCAGCGTGCAATATCCTGGTCACAGACTTCCTGTGTACCTTACCAGCAGGACACCAGATTGGCACAGTAGGTCCCTGAGAGTTGGAAGAGCCAGCCTCTCTTAAAATTCATCCTTCTGTCATGCAGCCTGTACAGCCTTTGGGGTGGGGTGAGAAAAGGCCTAGCAGCTCCTCAGCTTTACTTTGGGCATGAGACTTTTACCACTGTTCTCTGAATCTCTCCCCAACTCCTACCTACTCTGCACTTAGGTTTGTTTCTGATAAAAAGTCCATGCTATTGGTTCAACATGCCCACTGTTACCTGTATGTCCTCCATGCACATAACTGGTCAAATGTTGATCACCTAGTCTCCATGATACCAGTAGGCAGTGGGCAGGGAGGACACAGGGATAGCCATTTTTGCCTTGACACATAAGAAAATACATACATGGGACCAGCAGTTAGCGTAATAGCTATGTCGCTGGACTCCCACATAGTCGACCGTGGTTCGAGTCCCGGACCCAGTGGCTTAAACTCATGCCGGGCGCATGTGCGTGCATGCCCAAGATCCCGAGAGGAGAATGGAGGAGAAGGGATTGTGGCATGGCCATCCCCCCTGGGGGGTAATTTCCTGCTTTCTGTCTCTGTCTGGCGAGCGCACGCACCCTATAGCAAAAACCTCTCCCAAAAAAAAAAAAAGATTATTGTGGAAAATACATACATCCCTAAACTTCTGGATCAACCTAGCATCATTAAATAGCATAAGTTATCTTTGGTCCTATTAATAGCTTTCCCCAGTGAATGCTATTGATTTTTCTGATTTTTTTTTTTGCTAAAATCAGTTATTTATTCAATGTTATGCTAACAAATCTAAAACATACTGTGACTTCCTAAGTGTCAGAGTTTGAGGCTAGGGAGGGCCTCTGTAGAGCCTGACAGAATTAATACCTAATCAGTGAATGATTCTGGGATTCTTTTTTCACAGGTCAGTCCCTTATTCCAAAAGCTGGAAAATGACCAGATTGAAAGTTTGAGGCAGCGCTTTGGAGGGGGCCAGGTGAGAAAGCTAAAGACTATGCTCTCACCCAATAGCCACAGTGTCACCTCCCTAGTTTCCCTACGTAATCCTCACTCATCACTCTTTTATCTTTTGGCCCTGCTGCTTCCTCACTTCTAGTTTTTCTTTCCTATCTTAGCTAGAAGAGTCCTTGGAGTTAAAGGTAATTACTTTTCCTCAAAAATGTTACATAAAACTGCAGGTCAGCGGAATTTACAGTAGCCCATGTTAACTCCATTGTTTTCCCTAGGTGAAACCATCCCCGAAACCAGCAGTTGTAGAAACTGTTACAGCAGCAGGGCCACAGCAGATACAAGTGCTCATGGAGGAAGTAACAAAACAGGTATGCCGCTTAAGGCCCACAGGAGACTGGAAACGCTGGTCCTACATAGGCCCTTTCCGGGCTCACTTTATTCTCCCTCCCCTGCTTCTAGGGCAACATTGTCCGTGAACTGAAAGCACAAAAGGCAGACAAGAACCTGGTTGCTGCGGAGGTGGCTAAACTCTTGGATCTAAAGAAACAGCTGGCTCTAGCTGAGGGGAAACCCCTTGAAGCCCCTAAAGGCAAGAAGAAAAAGTGAAAGAACTGGGCTTATAGAACATCACTTTAATAGATACAGGCATTAATAAATAAATGTATGCTCTCTATGTACAAACCAAGAAAGACCCGACCCTTTTGTCTACCCAAGCCTTCTCCCTACTGAATATGTGGTGGGGGGGGGTCACATCATTGGCACTGGTGAGAAGTGGTCAGTAGCCACTTCTGGGAAAGGAAAGGCAGGTAGTGGCCTGAATGAGGCGTGACGGTCCCAGCTGTTAGCTTTGGTGCAGATTAACCATTCGGTCAATCAGAGCTCGGCGAGTTGCCTCTACCTCCCTGGTCAGGCGCTCGATTTCCTGCTTGAGGCGTTCATTCTCTTCAGCTAGCTGTGCCACTTTCCTTTCATTTTCCTGTTCTTTCTCCTTCATGCGCTGCTTTCCAGCCCGGGCTGGAGACTGGCCACTCTGTTTCCGTTTCCTGGTTCTTCCTTGGTCTTCCTCCTCTTCCTCCTGAGCCGGGGAACTCTGACTGGAACTCTGACTGGATTCCGGAGAACAAGGGCTCTGAGAGGTACTTGTGACCTCTGCTGGTCCTGGCTCCTCAGTCAGCCAAGCCAGAGAGGCAGGGTCAAGAGTGGTGAAGGTTTTTGATTCTTCCTTCAAAAAAAAAAAAGAACAAAAAAAAGAATAGATAATAGTTGAGAAGATAAGGCACTCAACCTCTACCCTCCTCCCGAGCTTTAGGCCTGGCATTCTCACCTCTTTGTTTCCAGGGGGTGAGACATAGGTACCCCCATTTTCATCTGAGGACAGGACCTCCTGCAGGTCCTCATACCAGGCTTCCAGCTCCCAGCTGGACAGTGTCCCAAAGGAGAAGGGCAATGACTCAGCTGCCATCTCTGCAGTCAGATCAGGTCTGCAAAAGCACATACTCAGGATAATGGGGAGTGGGTGGAACAAGCGCCCCATAGCAAACCATCTAGACCACATGTTGGCAACTGATCTGCTGCCTGTTTTGCAGATAAAGTTTTACTGGAGCACAGCCTCATCCAATCATTTACATATCGTTTATGGCTGTTTTCATACAACAAAGGCAGAAATAAGTAACTGACACACTACACGGCTGTTATCACCTAGAATACCATCTAGCCCTTTAATATTTGCCAACCCCTAGTCTATATTAACCTTCCTCCCCTGCTTTTTGCCCAGGTCTTGAAGAAACAAAGTGTTTGGATATATACTTTTCTTTTTTTTTTTAAAGTTTTTTCTTTCTGCCATAGGGCATGTATACTTGTCAGAAAGAGACAGAGAAACATAGAAAGTGAGAAATCATCCTGAGGGGGAATGGCCACACCACGATCCCCTCTCCTTTCTCCTCTTGTGATTTTGAGCATGGATGCACCCACGCCCATCATGATTTTCAAGTTGTCAGGTCCAGGGCTTGAACTGCGGTGGGCTATGTGGGAATCCAATAACAACCACTGCACCACCTGGTGGCCTTAGCTATCCATTTCTATAGGGTCCTAGTAAAGTCTCAACTCCATTTAGAAACTGTACTAGTAGTTTCCAGGGGTAATCACTAGGCCATTTGTGTTTCTCTTGTGTGGGGAACTTGGGCAAATAGTCCTTTGGGTCAGTCTGACTCTAATGAGAGTTGAGGATTGGAAAGATAAACCACCTGCCTTTGTTAGGGCTTTGAGAGACAGCTTTCAATTAGGGCATGCTCTAAGAATAGTGATTTTTGTACCTTGTTAGGGGCAGACCAGGAGGATATAGACATGGCAGCAAAAGCTTGCTTAGATTAAAAAATCTCCTCTCCCACCTTTTTAGGCTTTCTCATAATTTCTTAGGGTCCCAGCAAAGAGAGCCTAAGCATCTCTTAGCAGCACTCTTAGGACTTAATTTTGGGAAATGGTTAAGTTTACCTGTTTTCAGGTATGGTGATGTATGAAGATACACTTCCTTCTGGAACACTGTGGGGAACAAAGATGAATGTTAGCCACTTTTGGAAAGGGAAGAGGGTTCTTTTACATTTATCTCCAACCTCCTAGTCCTTTCTTACTCCTGGCCTTGTAGTGTATGGACAGTACTAGCCATTTTCAAGGACAGAGGAGAACTGACTTCTCTTATTTTTAGTTGCTGACATTTGTAGTCCTGATTACATAATAGTCAAGTCCTGGCCAACTCAGCTTTCTTTAAATCCAAGACAGGCCTCAGACCTACTAGGGAATGGACTACACTACGAGGAAGGGAACAAATCAAAGCGCATTTTTCCTAACCGCATTCCCAGGATGACATCCTCCAAATGAACTTTTGCCTTTTTTTTTTTTCCTTTAGAGAGATTTTTGCTATAGGGTGCATGCGCTCATAAGAGACGGAAAGCAAGAAATCGCCCCCTCCCCAGGGGCAATGGTCATGCTGTAATCCCTTCTCCTCTGGGGATTTGGGCATGCACGCACATGTGCCTAGCACGTTTCTTCCTTTTTTTTTTTTTTTTTTGAGAGATTTTTGCTATAGGGCATGTGCGCTTGCCAGAGACAGACAGAGAGACAGAAAGCAGGAAATCACCCCCCAGGGGGTATGGCCACGCTGCAATCCCTTCTCCTCCATTCTCTTGGGATCTTGGACATACACGCACCCAGCGTGTTTTAAGCCACTGGGTCCAGGACTCGAACCGCGGTTGACTACGTGGGAGTCCAGCGACATAGCCATTACCCTAACTGCTGGTCCCACCCAGCGTGAGTTTCAAGCCTCCAAGTCCGGGACTTGAATCAAGGTCGACTATGTGGGGGAGTCCAGTGACATAACCATTATCTGCTGGTTCCCCAAATGAATATTTCTGGCCTGGATCTTACCTGGGGCCTCTAACCCTGCTGTTTCCTGCCATTTCCTGCCATCCCCCTTTGGATGTTTAATAAACATCTCAGACCAGATCGCCCAAAGACAAATTCCTTTTTTTTCCTGCTGCTCTTCCCCTGCCAAGGTCATGCCCATCCTACTATATAGTAACTCCAGTTGCTTAAGCCAAAAACCTTGGTGTCATTCCTCTGATTACTCTCCTTTCACCCCAACATCCAATCCAAAAAGTGCTAGTAAATTTCAGCCTACTCTAAAAATGCCAAGAATCTATTTCTCACCAGTTCCACTGTTTCCCACCTAGATCATCTTACCATCATTTCTCTCCTGGCTTACTGCAGAAGCCATCCTGGCTGCAGGTCTGTTTCTGCTCCTGCCACCCCCTATTAGTCTATTCACACTACAACAGTCATAGTGAGCCTTTTAAAACTTGGAGTCAGGCCACTCTGCTCAAGACCCTCCAATACCTTTGTATTTGCTACTAAAGGCTAACATCTTCAATGCCTTTTTATTTTTTTATAGTTTTTTAAGAAGTTATTTTATTTACTCTTATCATTATTATTTTAAATTTTACTACAGGGAACCTGCACCCACCACAGAAAAAGAAAGTGAGAGAGCAAGCTGCCTGGTCTGGTCCTCAAACCACAGTCGGCCATGTGGGAGTCCAGTGCCCTAACCATACCACCTGCTGGCCCCCCAAAAACCTTTTTAACAACGCTGTGTACAGTCTGCTCCTGCCCTGCCGGTGTTTCCATCAACCACTCTCCCTGTTGCTTACAGCAGCTCACTTGCCTCTTCCTGAAATACCAGGCATGTGCCCATCTCTGAGATGGCATTTTTTTCTGGAAAGCTTTTTTTCTCACCTACCTGCAGTCTTACTGCCTCACCTTCTTGGGGTCTTTCATTTAAATGTCACTTTAGCTAAGTCTACCCAATGTAAAACCACAACCCCCCCCCACCTTCAACATTCCCTATTCATTTTCCTACTTTAGTTTCCTCCATGTTAATTATACTTTGTTTACTTGTATTCTCCCACTGAAAAGCTAGCTCATGAGAACAGAGTTTTTTGTTTCCCCCTCCTGTTCATGGATGTACTCTGGGTCCCAAATTATTTAGTGCCTAGTAGGTGCTCATTAATTGTTAAGAAATGAAGGAATGAATGGATGATCCCCTCCCCAATCACTTTCTCTTACAGGGAAGGGAGGAGTAAGCCCAGAGGCAGCATGGCAGCTGCATACCCTGGAGACTGGAGATGCAATATCACCCTGAGTGTTTCTCTGCAGAGCTGTTCTCTCTGGGGAACTCTCCCTTGCCTTCCAGTGCGTGGGACAGGGCTTTCATCAGCAGTGGAGCCCTAGGCCAAAGGGCTGCAGAGCCAAACAGGGGGCCGGCGTGATGCAATGGTTACACAGAGGTTGGATGGGGGAAGGAGGCCGGGACCAATCTCACAGGAAGGACAACATGCTAAGAAGACCCTAAATGGCTTCCCACACTTCAGAGATGCGGTTGCTCCCTTGTGCGGAGGACCAAAGACCTCTGGGGAAAGGGAAAACTCATCTATTCCTGTGCTTCTGCACCCCTCCTGCCTAAGGCTTATGGGTCTATCTCAAGGTGCAGTCCTCTGCCGGGTCCAGGAGCCCCCAGCTACAGAGGTGGCCAGGCTGATTCCCGGATCCAAGAGCCCCCAGCGATAGAGGTGGCCAGGCTGATTCCCGGATCCAAGAGCCCCCAGCGATAGAGGTGGCCAGGCTGACGCCCGGATCCAGGAGCCCCCAGCTACAGAGGTGGCCAGGCTGATTCCCGAGGCGCTGCAGCTGAGACAGAATGGGGGTGGGGTAGGGGGAATGTCGCTGGCAGTGCAGCAGCGGAAACGGTCTGAGCCACAGTCACCCAGGCTTCTCCCTGCAGGGGTGTGTCCTACTGCCTGGCCTCCCACCCGACAGCCCAACGAGGTGGCCCGGAGTTGGCAACCGGAAAAACTAACTTCCCAAGGGCGGCCAGGGTCCCTTCCCTAGTACTCCAGAGCAGGGCCTATGCTTCGGGAAGGGGCGGGGTGATGCTGTCGGGTGAAGCAAGAGGAGTTTGTTAGCACTTCTCCCCAATATTGAATATTTCCCATCCTTCCCTGGGACGATCCCTAACTTATCTGTGGAAGGGGGTGGGCACTCATCCTAAAGATAGACACCCCACTTCTGAGAGGACGCCTGATGTTTGCGAAGATGAGAGAGTAAAAAGGGTTGATGGGGAATCAGTACTCGCCTCTCTCCTCAGGTTCCGGCTCTTATTTTGGCTTGCTTGCTGCCACCCGCTCATCTTCAACATGATATGCTCTATGCCTTAGACTCAAGCCTCTGACCCCCGGAGAGAAGAGCAGGGCTCTTTTACCACCGCCTTCCCCTCCTCTCAGGGGCGGGATCCAGAAGTCT
>NW_006209847.1:3982865-3984379 GCF_000334495.1 Tupaia belangeri chinensis | reverse complement strand
CTACGAGGGGGGTGGGAGGTGCGGTGGGTGGGGGTGAGGGGAGAGGGCGGGGCGCCAGATCCCGGCACTCAACGGCCCCAACGGCTATCAACCGTGGCCGCCCTTACGCTGCTGAGTGGAGCCTCACTGCAGCTTGTCTCCCCGAGGAGCTGTTCCGCCCACCTAGCATTAGCCCCCGATTTACCGCCTCCGTAAGGGACTCCTATTTCCATTAGCCCCTCCCAGTTAATGGACCCATAGGCCTTTTGAACCTCCCTCCTTTGAAAGTTTGCTTCCAACCACCAGGATTATGGATATGTCGAGTATTTTTAAGAGTCTCTTCTTAGCTCCCTCATTCCCCAGAAAGGGGCCTAGGTACTGGGATTCCCTTGCTAGTCATTTCCCACTCTTCTCATAAGAGCATCTTTGACTTTGGTAGTTTCTGATAAAAGTCCAGCATGCCAGGATTCTTGTGCTTTGCTGAGGGGACCCGATTCTGTTTCCCCATTGACTCCCCCCGGTGGTGCTCTTGTGCCTTCACTGAAGACCAAGACCCGTCCTTTTCACTGTCGCAAGTCCTAGGACTCCCCGGCGGTGGGCGGGCGGCGGGCGGCGGGCGCAGGTCCAGGCCTCCTGGGTGTGTGGGGTCGTGACCTACAGTAGAGCCTCGTTTCCTGGGACGCGTGCGGGCACTTGAGCGTCTGACGGCCCTGGACTGGGCTGCCGGGAGAGGAGCCCAGAGTCTAGCCTCAGTCCCCCCTCACCCGCCCAGGGAGCCCACCGTTATTTGTAAACTGAAGATGACGAGTTGTGAAGGTAAATGAGACAGCTACGAAGTTGGACGCAACTTGAACAAAAGTAAAAAACCACCACGCAAAATGGAAAGTATTTTTCTTATGCTATGTGAAAACAGAGGCCATGTGGTGGCCTGTTACATATCCTGTCATGCCCTCAGGGGACGGCCAGTTTGTCTAAGTAGAAACTGTCACAGGCCGGTTGTGACTGGATGGTGTGGCAGTGACAGGTCCTTGGCCAGCCTGCTCGGCTGCTCCAGACCTCCATTTCCCCTTCTGTAAATGGGGGCGGGGTGGGTTGGACCAGATGGTCTTTCCTGGCCTGCAGACAGACCAGGTTGTCAGTGACAGGCAGAGGTCATGTGACTTGACAGGCCGAGGTCGTGTTGTGACATGTTGACCTGGGGAGGCAGGTCAAGTCCCAGAACACTACCCGGGAAGCCTTTGGGGCGGGGCAGGGCAAGTCGCGACTTTCATCTTTTGGGGGCTGGCCCCTCCCGGACATTCCTGGCTCCCCCAACAGACTGTGGCTTTGGAAGGGGCCCTCCCCACAGAGGGCTGGGATTGGCCACCAGTGGCCTGGGAAGAGGCACAGATCCTTCCGCGGAGAGCGGGGGGGCCGCGTGGGGTGTTTGTTCTCTTGGGGATTAATGGGGGGTTGTGGGGGAGGGGTAGGCGCGCTCCCGCATGCGCACTGGGGCCCCTCCTGTTGGCTCGTCGCTATCCGCTGGGCGGGGGCCC
>NW_006209847.1:3977276-3982593 GCF_000334495.1 Tupaia belangeri chinensis | reverse complement strand
TACCCTCTGCCCCCTCCGCGTCCTCTCGGCCCCTTTCCCCGGCCCCATCCCTACTCCCCCGCCCTCCCCTGCCCCCGCCGTTTCCTCCCTCTCATTGCCTGACTTCTGCCTTCCTCACCTCCCTCCCTTCAGCGCTTCGCCCACCCTCCGCCCGCCCTCTCCCCAAGTTCCTTCCTACTTCGTGAGCCTTCCTCTCCTCCCCATGCCGAAGGAAGCAGTCTGGGTGACAGGGCGCCTTGTTATGAGAGGGAAAGTTTGGAAGCCACCAGCGTGGGGTGGGAGCGATGGTGAGGTTGGGGAGGATACTTGCAGGTTTGAGGGGTGTCCGGATATACTCTTGGAGGAGCTCATTTAAAGCTGGTGGGACAGGAGGTTCTGGATCCCTTGCCTTAGACTTGAAGGAAAATCAGGAGCTTCTCAGAATCCTGGGAGAAGACAGAGCTGTGATTCTAACCTCTCCAGACCCAAATGAACTAGATCAGTGATTGTCTGATGGAGCGGGCATGGGGGGAGTTCTGCTGGTACCACCCCAGCAGGCAGTTGGGCAATTGCCTGGTGACCTGTGGACGGTCTGTTTTTATATGATCTTCCTGGGCCAGACACTCTGGGACACTTCCTAATGGCCTGGGATTATGGGAGTTTGCCCACACTTCTGGGTGAAGTCTTCTGTCCCTAATGGGACAAAGGAGCCTTGCCCTCTGGATGTCTAGGAGTTGGCTATGATTCTTTGGAACCTGGTTGTGGAGGTTCTGACTGTCTGGTCCTTAGGGCCTGGGCTTGGAAGGGATGGTTGTGGACTCCACATGCGGGTTCCTTATACACACTTCCCTCAGTTCTGAAGAACCTTCCCTCTGAGAGCATGGGGGCTGTGCTGCTCTCCTGAGTTGGGCACTCCTGACAGCCCCCCTCTTATTTGTGTTGCAGGTGTGGGCTAAGCTGGTGGCCGGCTTTAGACTGGACCCCACAATGTTTGCAGAGATGTTCAGGTAGCCGTGGTAGTATGGCAGATGATTCCTCCTCGTTCTCCCTCCCAGATCTCTGAGGGGCTCTGGTTGCTGCTCTGGGACGGTCCTTAGGTTCTCTTGGGTCTCCCCACTCCCTTTGCCTTCCTGGAGAACTCCCTCAGGTACCCAGCCCAGTTTAATCCTCCCAGTGCCCACGTGGATGTCTGTATTATCAGGCACGCGGGAGCTGATTACACACAATGAATGGGGGCAATGAGAGCAGTGGAGCAGACAGAGCTGGGGGCCCTGTGGCCACATCTGTCCCCATCGGCTGGCAGCGCTGTGTGCGAGAGGGTGCCGTGCTCTATATCAGGTATGGATCTTCAGAGTTCCCCACGTTCTGTCACCCAGCTACTCTACCATTGCCTGGGTTTTCTCTCTCTCTCCCCTCTCCCAAAGCCTAGATTGTTGGTATCCCCTCAGTCTCCTCTGCTCCTGTTCCCCTTCCCTCCTCAGCCTTCTTGCTGTCAGTGTCTCTAGGCCTTTGAATCCATTCTCTTTTCTGTCTCTTCTCACATCCCTTATGCTGTGCCCTTCCCAGAAAGGTCTTCAATTTAGGAATTGTGCTTTAGAAGCATCACCTCATTCACCATCTGCTAATCCCATATCCTCTGACCCTGTCCTTTCCCAGCCCAAGTGGCACAGAGCTGTCTTCCTTGGAGCAAACCCGGAGCTACCTCCTCAGCGATGGGACCTGCAAGTGTGGCCTGGAGTGTCCACTCAATGTTCCCAAGGTCAGAGTGGTGAAGGGTGCCAAAAGAGTATAGGGACAAGCTAAAGACTTAATGCAAAGTACTGACCATGTAGCCCCTCTCACAGATTGCACCCTTTTGGGGTCCCTGCCCATGCCTTCTACCTTACAGGTTTTCAACTTTGACCCTTTGGCCCCGGTGACCCCGGGTGGGGCTGGGGTGGGGCCAGCATCAGAGGAGGACATGACCAAGCTGTGCAACCACCGGCGGAAAGCTGTTGCCATGGCAACTCTGTACCGCAGCATGGAGACCACCTGCTCACACTCTTCTCCTGGTGAGTTTTCTGCCTCTTTACAGCAGACTGAGGAAAACCTAAGGGCCTGGAAGAGGATCGTGGGAGGAGTTCTGTGAGAGAGAGCAATGGGATTGAATGGTGGAGTGGGGTGGGGAGCTGTTTGCTTTGAGGAGGGGACTGGGGGTGGGAACTTGTGGGAGATGGGACTAGAGAAGACAAAGGAAAGTTCTGGAAGGGGAGCCACAGGCTGACCCTTTATTTCTCATTTATTGCAGGAGAGGGAGCGAGCCCCCAAATGTTCCACACTGTGTCCCCAGGGCCCCCCTCTGCCCGCCCTCCCTGTCGAATTCCTCCTACAACTCCACTTAATGGGGGTCCTGGCTCCCTTCCTCCAGAACCACCCTCAGTTCCCCAGGCCTTCCCACCTCTAGCAGGCCCTGGGGGTCTCTTCCCACCACCAAGGCTTCCTGACCCTGTTCCCTCTGGGGGCAGTAGCAGCCCCTGTTTCCTCCCAAGGGGTAATGCCCCTTCTCCAGCTCCACCTCCTCCACCTGCTATCAGCCTCAATGCCCCCTCATACAACTGGGGAGCTGCCCTTCGATCCAGCCTGGTGCCCTCTGATCTGGGCTCTCCTCCGGCCCCTCATGCCTCCTCCTCACCACCTTCAGACCCTCCTCTTTTCCACTGTAGTGATGCCTTAACACCTTCTCCACTGCCCCCAAGCAATAATCTCCCTGGTCCACCCGGCCCCCCTGGTCCTTCCACTCAGCCACCAGTGTCTTCAGCCACTATGCACCTGCCCCTGGTCCTGGGACCCTTGGGAGGGGCCCCCACAGTGGAGGGACCTGGGGCACCCCCCTTCCTTGCTAGCAGCCTACTTTCTGCAGCGGCCAAGGCACAGCATCCCCCGCTACCCCCTCCCAGCACTTTACAGGGCCGAAGGCCCCGTGCCCAGGCACCCTCAGCTTCCCACTCATCACCCCGTCCCTCTCAGCGTCGTCCCCGCCGACCCCCAACTGTATTGCGATTGCTTGAAGGGGGAGGTCCTCAAACCCCTAGACGGAGCCGTCCTAGAGCCCCTGCTCCTGCCCCCCAGCCCTTTACTCTCCCAGAGCCATCCCAACCAATTCTTCCTTCTGTGCTGTCCCTGCTGGGACTCCCCACCCCTGGCCCTTCCCACTCTGATGGAAGCTTTAACCTTTTGGGGACAGACGCACACCTTCCTCCTCCCCCTACCCTCTCCTCAGGGAGCCCTCCCCAGCCCAGGCACCCCATGCAGCCCTCCCTGCCTGGGACCACCAGTGGCAGCCTCAGCAGTGTGCCAGGTATGTGAGTGTGGTGGAGTCTTCTTTACCCTGGGTGGTGAGAGGCAGCCAAAATACTTAGGAGAAAGTTGAGAGCTCTTTGGTGGTTTTCTGGGTTGGAGGCAGGGAGTTTGGGTTTTCTGGACACTGGGAGAAGGGCATCCCTTGAGCTAAATCTCTTTCTTCTTTTACAGGTGCCCCTGCCCCACCAGCTGCCTCCAAAGCCCCCATAGTCCCCAGCCCTGTGCTTCAAAGCCCATCAGAAGGGCTGGGGATGGGGGCGGGCCCAGCCTGCCCTCTCCCTCCCCTGGCTGGTGGGGAGGCTTTCCCTTTCCCCAGCCCGGAGCAGGGCCTGGCGCTGAGTGGAGCTGGCTTCCCAGGGATGCTGGGGGCCTTGCCTCTCCCTCTGAGTCTCGGCCAACCTCCACCTTCTCCATTGCTCAGCCACAGTTTATTTGGTGTGCTGGCAGGGGGAGGAGGACAGCCTCCCCCTGAGCCCCTGCTGCCCCCACCAGGGGGACCTGGCCCTCCCCTAGCCCCGGGCGAGCCTGAAGGACCTTCACTTTTGGTGGCTTCCTTGCTCCCACCACCCCCGTCAGACCTTCTTCCACCTCCTTCTGCACCTCCTAGCAACCTCCTTGCCTCTTTCTTACCCCTGTTGGCCCTGGGCCCCACAGCTGGGGATGGGGAGGGATCTGCGGAGGGAGCTGGGGGTCCAAGTGGGGAGCCATTTTCAGGTTACTTTCAGCCCCCCCCACCCTCATAGCTTTAAATTCTGCGCTGCTGGCTGCCAGCCTGGATCCCCCTTCGGGGACACCCCCCCAGGTGAGGATGGGGGTGAGTAGGTTTGACAGAACAAGAGGTAAACTCAGATGGGAGCTGGGAATCAGAGGTTTCAGTTTCATGCCTGAACTCTTACTCGGGGCCTTTGGGAGGGCTTAGTTCTTGGCTGGGGAAGGATGGCTACAAGAACCGGGTCTGGGGACCAGCAGTTGGCGTCATGGCTATGTCGCTGAACTCCCATGTAGTCGACCACGGTTTGAGTCCTCGACCCGGTGGCTTAAACTCACACCGGGCACGTGTGCATGTGTGCCCAAGATCCCGAGAGGAGAGTGGAGGAGAAAGGGTTGTGGTGTGGCCATCCCCCCTGGGGGGTGATTTCTCGCTTTCTTTCTGTGTCTGTCTCTGTCTTTCTGGCGAGCACATGCGCCTTAGAGTGAAAACCTCTCCAAAAAAAAAAAGAACTGGGTCTGTGTTTAATAAGCATGGCCCACCTCATTTGAGGTTTGAGTCAGACCATGTATGTTGTGAAAGTACTATAAATCTAATGATTATCTTAGACATGGAATTGTTCTCAATCCTCTCAGCCCTGTGTCCTGAGTGCCCCCCAGCCTGGACCACCTACCTCCAGTGTCACCACGGCAACTACTGACCCGGGGGCCTCCTCTCTGGGCAAGGCCCCCTCCAACTCAGGGAGACCCCCTCAACTCCTTAGCCCTCTGCTGAGTGCCAGCCTGCTGGGTAAGTCTGAGGGAAGACCCTTGGTGTGAAAGCGCAGCAGTAAAAATTGAGAGTAGAGGTTAGAGTTGGGGGTTAAGTCTTTGGTCACTAGATGAAACCTAAAGAGGATAGTAGGGTCTGCTCAGCTTAATTGGTTTGCTTAGGGTGAGCCCGTTAGCTTTATCATTTCTCAACAGGTGACCTGTCTTCGCTGACCAGCAGCCCTGGAACCCTCCCCAGCCTGTTGCAACCTCCTGGCCCTCTTCTCTCTGGCCAGTTGGGGCTGCAGCTCCTCCCTGGGGGGGGAGCTCCTCCACCCCTCTCAGAGGCTTCTAGTCCCCTAGCCTGTCTGCTACAGAGTCTCCAGGTGAGGCTGTGGGTGTGTATTTGTCAGAGAGAGACTTTTTTTCCAAACTGGCAGTTGAAAGTTGAGTTACAGTAGCAGAAGGACTGTCTGAAAGTGACAGAGGTTTTTTGTTTTTTTGTTTTTTTTTTTCCAACAGATCCCTCCAGAGCAGCCAG
>NW_006209847.1:3950647-3977069 GCF_000334495.1 Tupaia belangeri chinensis | reverse complement strand
GAGTGTAAGTAGCAGAAGGAGTTTTTGAAAGTGACAGAGGTTTTTTGTTTTTTTGTTTTTTTTTTTCCAACAGATCCCTCCAGAGCAGCCAGAAGCCCCCTGCCTGCCCCCCGAGAGCCCTGCCTCAGCCCATGAACCGGAGCCTGCCCGGCCTCCCCTCAGTGCCTTAGCCCCACCCCATAGTTCTCCCGACCCCCCAGTCCCTGAGCTGCTCACTGGGAGGGGGTCAGGGAAACGGGGCCGGAGGGGAGGAGGGGGACTTAGGGGCATTAATGGTGAGGCCAGGCCAGGTCGGGGCAGAAAGCCTGGCAACCGGCGGGAACCTGGCCGACTGGCCCTCAAGTGGGGCACACGTGGTGGCTTCAATGGACAAATGGAACGGTCCCCAAGAAGGACCCACCACTGGCAGCATAATGGGGAGCTGGCTGAAGGGGGTGCTGAGCCCAAGGATCCACCCCCTCCTGGGCCCCATTCAGAGGACCTTAAGGTGAGTGTGGTGTGAAGGAGGTCTGAGCTCAGCTCGGAGGAAAGGCTGAGGCGTGCCCTCGTGGCACTTTCCTCACACACACAGTCCATCTCTTCTCAGGTGCCCCCGGGGTTAGTCAGAAAGTCTCGTCGTGGCCGGAGGAGAAAATACAAGTGAGTGTGGGCCTACCACCATAGTGACTCTTGCCTGCTTTGTGTAGGGACTGTAGAGATGTCCAAATAGGGGCTTGGTTTTCAGAGGGCAGATACTTCCTTGAATATGAGTAAGGATACTATGCCTTTACTACCCACATGTAGCGAGTTCCCACCCAAACTTCTGAAATTCACCTGATACTTGGGGAGCTCTTCCTGATCACCTGTGCCCCTCATTGCAGCCCTACCCGGAACAGCAATAGCTCCCGCCAGGACGTGACCTTGGAACCCAGCCCTACAACCCGAGTAAGTGCGTGCGTGGGTGGGTGGGTATATGGGTACAGTTATGCTGGGGATGAGGCAGGAGGGAAGGAGGGTCAGAGGGAGTGGGGAGAAAATAAAAGACTTCCTGATACCTAGCTGATTGGTCACTTCTTTCGACTTCCCCTCTTGGATAGGCGGCTGTCCCTCTGCCTCCCCGGGCCCGCCCTGGCCGTCCTGCCAAAAACAAGAGGAGGAAACTGGCCCCATAGCAGCCATACCTGGAGCTGGATCTGACCCTGACTGGGGAGAGCTGAGTGCTGAGCCTTGGGAGCCCCTGCCAGCCACCTGCACCTGTGGACAGTGGGTGGGGGCACTACTCCCCACTCAGAGCACAAATGCAAGCCCTTCCCCTACAATCCCATCCTGAGCCATTGCAGGGGGTAGGGAAGCTCACCCCTTTCCCCCCAAAGCCATGTCACTGAAAAGGCCTGGGGGGGGTGGTATATGGCCGTCTCCCCACCAGGCGCTAAGGGGAACACCCCCTTCCCCAGGTCTTTTATTTGTTTAAGTTATTTTTGCACAAATGACTCTTTTATATTTAATTCGACTTCATTGCCTCCCTTCTTAAAGCCAGCAGGCTCAGTTTACAAACCTGTGAGCTACTGTTGGCTGCTGTCCTCCTTCCCAGTGAAAGGTACAAAGCAATAAGCATCATGCATCCTCCCTGCACCCCTCCAACACCCCTCTGCCTCTGGCTCAGGTTGCTCAAAGCACAGATCCCCTCTTACCCTTGTCCCCAGGTTTGAAACACATAGCCTCATTTCAAGGTGTAGCCAGGTTCCTTTTACTTTCCTCTGGGATATAAAAAGGGGGTAAAGGGGCAAAGAGAGCCCTCTGGGCCTCTCCTCCCATACACACTACACTGCCCCTTCTCCCCCCATCAAAACGCTCAGAGACGTTGTGATGATGCGACTGAGGATTATGCAACGTGGTCCAACCGGAGCGGCCAGCATGACCAGCTGTCCAGGGGCTGCCTCCTGCCTTTTCTTTTGTAAAGACAAGACCCTTGGGAGTTTTAATTCTGTTTTGTACTTGCCCTGTGGGGCCTCCACTGCTTTTCTATGGGAGACACTCTTAATTTAACAGATGAGAATATTTTGAAACTCTGGCTCTGGCTCTGTATTCATTTTTTATTTAGTTCTCTGGTTAGAACCGGTTGTAGTTTAAATCCTTCTCTAGTAGAGAGTGGCTTAGACTGCCTATTATGCTGCGAATGTCTCGTCTGTGTCTCAGTTCTGCCTCTTCCCCAGGAAACACAGCAGAGGCCACACAGAGTACAACGGCATTTAATGATCAGAAACAGTTGTACAGTAGTACAGTCAGCCACAGAAGCTGTGTTGGAGGACAGGACCCAGTCCTTCCCCTCACCAGGCAAAGCAGTACTGGACATGAGCGGGCATGTGGCTGGGCCCACAAGCCTTACCCTGGGCCGAGGGGAGACCACCATCTAACATCCCCCAGCTACCGCTCTCTATTCATCAGGGGAGGGGCACAAACCCCACATGCAAGAAGAACCCTTGCCCCCAGTATCAAACGGGACTGGGATGTGAGTTATAATGAAGGGGAAACCCTATGTAAGTTGTTAACAGAGTTCAGAGGGGTAAGGATTACCCCCGTTTTCTAGCTCCCAAAGGTGCTCACTTCCCCAGCTTCTTCATCCGTTCATCAATGCTGGCAAAGTTCCCCTCAACTGTGGCCAGGTTTTCACGCATGGTTGTCTGCACCTACAAAGTGATAGAGAGGTTGTACTCTTTGGTAGGCCAACATGTTCATGTGACTGGATGAGAACCTGAAGAAATTCTCTTAGAATCAAGGACAGAAATGGAAGCATACATAACTTAGGAGCCTCAGAGGGTGTCTGTAACAGCAGTTTCAAACTACCCTTGGAATACCATGGACCTACACAGGGTCTGCCAAGTATGCAGAACTCAAGAACCCCCATCATGACTTCAACCAGAACAGTTCTTTATCTGTTTAATGTAAGGAGAGCCAAACAAGATTTTGTTGAAATGAGTTTAACTGGCTCAAATTTTAGAAAACTACTCTAGAAGAGTAATATAGCAAGTACTATATATACATAAACCTAATTTTAAAAAAATTGCCATAGGGTGTGTGCACTCACAGGGCAGTGGCAAGTGAAAAAGCACCCCCCAGGGGAGATGGCCATGCTGCAGCCCCTTCTCCACTCTGCCTCCCCCGGGATTTGGGGCATGCACGCACCTGCGTCTGGTATGTTTCTCAAGTGCTAGATCCAGGACTTACAGCACAGTTGAGTATGTGTGTACCACCAGGCCTCCGGCAGGTCCACTTTATATGTATTTTCTTTTTTTTTTTTTTTTTTGAGAGGTTTTTGCTATAGGGCACATGTGCTTACCAGAGAGACAGAAAACGAGAAATCACCCCTCAGAGGGGGGATGGCTACACCGCAATCTCTTCTCCATTCTCCTCTCGGGATCTTGGGTATGCACGCACACACACACGCCCGGCTGAGTTTAAGCCACCAGGTCCGGGACTTGAACCATGGTTGACCACATGGGAGTCAAGCGACATGGCCATTACACCAACTGCTGGTCCCTCATTTAGATATCTTGATGGTCCTGTGATGTTGCTCTATTGACTCTATGCTCCCTTCAGCACTGAGAAAAGCCTCTGTCAAAACCTGAGGACTTTCTATGTGTCCAGCTTTGCTGTAATGACTGCAGGTGCTGTTCATGCCAGGGTCAGAAAGGAAGTAGCAGAACCAGATAGGAGCCTGGTTCCTGATTTCAGAGCCCTTTTTATTTTCACTATACTAGGCTCAGTTGCCTCTGGCCAGGGATGGAGGTATAAACTTAAGTCTAGGCTACAGAAGAAAAGGGTAGGTCTTTATTTTTAAATTATTTAATTTTATTATTATTATTTAATTTTCTATAGGACACATGTGCTCACCAGGGAGAGACAGAGGGAAAGTGAGAAAGCAAGCCTCCAGGTTCAGGACTCAAACTGTGGCTGGCCATGTAGGAGTCCAATACCTTAACCATCACGCCACCTGCTGGTCCCAAGGGTAGGTTTTATAAGAAAACACATTTACTAACTCCCAACAATTCGACCACATATCACCTAATCCACACAGCTCTGAGGGAGGTGTGCTTTTCCAAGTGGACAGTTGGATGCTCATGGATTAAGCTGTCTTAGGGGCACACACACTGAAAAACAGACTCAAACCAAGCCCCTGCCATAGCATCACGCTACAGAACAGTGTTAAGGCAGAACCCTACGAGATAAGCTCGAAAACCCAGCATGTATGTGCTGGAGAAAAGAGAGCAGATCAATAAAGGGACACATACCTGGGTCAAGAGGGTGGCATTGTCCTTGAGGGAACTAGCAATCATCTGCTGGGTAGTATCCAAGTGTGTCAGCAGTTGCCCAAACTGCATGGCTACAAAAGAAGTAGCAAAGGTATGGCAGAGCCTAGGACCCAAGACGGGAGGGGCAAGCTGAGGTTGCCCACTCTTCATCCACTCTCAGCACCTGGCAGCTGGCTCCTCACCTTGTTCGTGCAGCTGTTTGATGGTGACGAGTCTCTGCACCAGCTCAGGAAGGGTGGAGGCAATGGGACTCCAGCGCTGTATGGTTTCATATAACTGGTGCACCTGGAGGGCACAAGAGGGCCTAGGGGGATGGCAGAGGCAGCCAGTGACTGCTACTTTATGAGAGGGGACAGGCCAACTAGGCAGAGAGGAGCACTGCCCTGACCTCAGCTGAGGAGAGTTGATGATGATAGGGACCTGAGGATTCAGTGAGTTCCCAGGCTTTGGTATGGCCACTTGGAGAACCACGGAAATGGAAAGAGGTGTGAAGATAGAGGTGTTTTCCTGACCTTGCTTTGTGTATCTGCATCCTCTACAGAGGCTTTATGCTTTGCAATCTCATTCACCTTTCCCAGGACACTCTGAAAGCACAGTTTAAGGTTGAAAGTGAGGGCACACACGGCTTTCAAGTCCCAAGCTACCCATAAACCAAACTGTCTTTCACTTGATACCTGTAGCCGGGCCTCCACTTGGTCCAAAACTGCAAGGTCCAGGGCGCTCACCTTGGCCTGCAGCAGCTCTACAGTCTCCTGAGGTAAGAGTTGAAACAATGAAGGAGAAAGGATGAGAAGAAGAAGCAGCCTCCCACATTCCACTGGTTAGTTAACTTATAGCTACAACCCCCAAAATAACTCAAAGCAAACCCAGTCCCAATATCCTCTTTGCAATCCAAACACCCCAATTCTTCCCACACTTACCATAAGACAAGCTCCCTGTAGACCTGCAGAAAGGGGATTCTGGTGGGAAAGCGAGGGGAGACATCACCGTCCTTAAATCTCCATGTGATTACCACTTTCTCCCATCCTTCTTGGTTCTAGCTGACAACCCACTCATTCTCTTTTTTTTTTTTTTCTAAGAATTATTTTATTTAACTTTATTTATTTTAATCTGACCAGAGAAGGACAGAGAGAAAGAGAGAGAGAGAGAGAGAGAAAGTGAGAAGGCAAGCTGCCAGGTCTAGGACTCAAACCACAGTCAGCCAAGTAGAAGTCCAGCGCCCTTAACCACACTACCTGCCGGCCCAACCCACTAATCCTTACAACTGAAACACTTTCTGACTCCTGCCCGCTCATGTGGAATGCTGTAGACTGCAGGGTGTAGGACCTGAGGGCCCAGAGAACACCTGACCTGAGCATCCTGATCACAGCGGACAGCTGCCTCCAGCTCTGTCAGGCGCCTCTCGAGTTCTGCAACCTAGTGGGAGGGAGGAGTGAGATCTGTCATTCACCTCCCTGCCGCTGTAAGTGGGAAGAATAAGATCCTGCTCTTCTACACTTGCCACTCCCTTCTTCCTCCACTCCCTCTCCTCTTTCCCAAGGCACTCTGCCTGCAACACTTTGCTAGCCACAATCTTAAAATCCTAACTGAAAGTACAGGGGTGAGGGGATCATGGAGAATGAGATATCAAGAGAAATCAGAAGCTTTCCCAGCACCCTCTCCACAGGTCGGATCCCCTGGAGGGAAGCAGGAAAATCCCTAGGGCCCTGTCTCCTGATCCCTCTAAACAACACTGTATATACATACACACACTTACTTTGGCAGCTTGAGAGAACTTGTCCTGCTCAGGCCGAGAATGTAGTTCGTAAGTGACCAGGCTGCTATCTGAAGGGGTCCCGCTGGTAGTCTTTCCTCCAGAACCAGCCCCTTTGCTGTTCTTTGTTGCTTCCAGCTGCAGCAGTAAGCGCCTGAGTCAGGAGGCAGAGTAATAACATGACTTAAAGAAAGAGGGCCAGTCACTCTCTCTCTTTGGCTTCACAGTCACCGTTAAAGAACACCTAGGCCAGAGACCAACAGTTAGTGTAATGGCTATGTCGCTGGACTCCCGTGTAGTTGACCATGGTTTGCATCCCGGACCTGGTGGCTTAAAACTCATGCTGGGCGCGTGTGCGTGCGTGCCCAAGATCCTGAGAGGAGAATGGAGGAGAAAAGATTGCGGCGTGGCTATCCCCGCTGGGGGGTGATTTCTCACTTTCTGTCTCCCTGTCTGTCTGTCTGACTGGCAAGCGCATGTACCCTATAGAAAAAACCTCTACAAAACAAAACAAAACAAAACACCTAGGCCATTGCTCCCTTTAGTATCCCTGTCATTAGCTGGCTCAGTATCTCCACGATCCCAGTCAGGAATGATTTCCAGCAAGGTGTGGGCACCCACTTAGCCAGAGCTCCATCAGGGTCGGTCAGGCTGATCGCGGCATCTGGTCCTAGCAACTTCTCCAGGTGGGAGGCCACCAGCTGCTGCTTCAGGGCTGCCAGCTGCTTGGCCAGCACCACAGGGGTCAGCTTCTCCTCAGCGGCCGACTCCTTCACTGTTGTCTGGTATAAAGGTAATGGAGAGAGGGGTGACAATGAGTCAGGAGGAAAAACAGACCCAGACTCTCTTGTGGCTACATGTCACAGGATCTTTTTTAGCATGGTAGACTGCCTTCTAGAGCACTGAATGTAGATTCGTGTGTCCTCCTAAACTCTGGAAACCTTAGCTCTTAGGGAATCTTTCTTCTGCAGGGAGGTGCTCCTCTGCTGTGTAAGTCACAGCATCTGGGGGAGAAGAGAGTTAGCAGTTACCTTGATTTTCTCAACTTCAGTTGTCAGCTCCTGGACCTCATGCAATAGTCGCTGGTACTTTTGCTGGGGTGTCTCCTTCACTCCCAGGCCCTCTCCGAGCTAAAGAACAAGCACGGTAGGTGATGTTACACCTCCCATTACAGGGAGCCTCAAGAATTCATCCAAACCCTGGGCCTAAGTCACACACTATCATATCCAACTCACAGTCCACCACACCCTAGTGGAGAATGGAGATGGCTCGAGGCCTGGAGATGTTCCAGGACAAACAGCAGGGGGACAGAACATCCTCAACTGCATCCTGCTGGGTTGCCCAGCCGGAGAAACTCAGGGTCCCTGTAGTCCTTGCTCACCCTCCTAAATGCTGGTTAGACGGGGTCACCATACCATTCCTATCAATACACAACACACACACAACAAACCATCTCATATTCTCCAGATTCATATCCTGTCCTCTTGGTTTTTCCAATACGATCTGAGAAATCTGCCAAGAAAAGAAGATGGAACTGAGGGTGTGTCAAAGCCTAGCAGTCTCCACTGCAGGTGACTGTGAGAGATTTCATAAGAGAGTCCCATGTGGGACCCTTTCCCCAGAGTAAAGGTCACTAAGACCCGAGGACAAGAAGCCACTTGTCATTCTTGTCCTCCAGGCTTCCCCCCAATCAACTTCTAGCCCAGTCTCACCAAGTCCCTTTGTCCCCACTCTCTTGTCCTTGAACTTGTCATAGGCAGCATTGGGGTTGACAATGATGTGCTCCACACTTGTGCTTGTCAGCTCCTCCTGTAGGAATAGGTAGGTCAGGCCAGGACACACACGTTTCTACCCTAGAACATCCCTTATGCCACAAAATCTCCTAAACCTTAAGAGACTGGGCTGTACTTTTCCCAAGGGAAACAAGGGTGATTATATTCTAAGCTAGTGACCCAGGCTCAACCTAGGAAACTGAAGCTTCCTGGTAGATTAGGAGCCTCAGTTATATAAATATTAGCACCCCAATTCAACTTGGAACAGAGGTAGAGTAACCTCCCCACCCACTCTGTACATAAGCCTCCCCATTCCCCACCCCACCCTGCCCCACCCAGTTATCTGGCACATTCATGCACTCAAGGCAAGAACTCAGCATGACCTCTTCTAACCTCCCTCTCCCCGAAGTAAAGCTCCTGCCCACTGGGCAAGTCTACTTTCAAGCTGACCTCCCATCCTGGCTGGAGGGAAAAAGAGGAGGGAAGGTAGACAATCAGGCCACTGAGTGCGGAAGTTAGGACTCTACACACCTGAAGGTAGGATACCAGCTCTTAGATATGAAAGGATAGCAGAGGGCATTTCCAGACTGCCAGGAAGCCAGTGAATTCAGGGGATAGTGAGAAGAGGCACAGGCTTACCGGGTTATTTTTTAAAGGTCTACCTTAGAAGCAACACAGAGAAGCACTAATTGCTTACCAATAGCACACCTCTGGGTGTAGGCCCTGAAATGGAGCTAGTCCAGCATCCCTTCACAGAGAAGCTGCAACACCTGCTGCTTCTCCTTGATCCCTCTGCTGTGCCTCAGGCACTGCAGCAATTCCACACAGGAGACACAGCAGAGAGAGACTTTATCCTAGACACTGAAGCAGAGAGGTTCCTCCTTACTAGTCATGACTTGCTGTTTAGAGTCTAAAGACCACACCCAGACTGGGCACTCCTCAACTGCCTGAGGCTGCACAGCTTTCACCAGAATACTGAAGGAAGGTGAAAGAGGCCTCAAGTCCTTTTCTGTTGGGGATGACACTGCCACCTTCTCTAAGAGGAAGGCAAAATGAGTCCTCTTGGGACCAGCAGTTAATGTAATGGCTATGTTGCTGGATTCCCATGTAGTTGACCGCGGTTCGCATCCTGGACCTGGTGGCTTAAAACTTACGCTGGGCACGTGTGTGTGTGTGCCCAAGATCCCGAGAGGAGAACGAAAGAGAAGGGATTGTGGTGTGGCCATCCCCCCTGGGGGGTGATTTCTCGCTTTCTGTCTCTCTCTGTCTGGCGAGCACACGTGCCCTATAGCAAAAACCTGTCCCCCCACCCCCACCCCCCAAAAAAAGAAGAGTCCTCTCTCCTTTACTTGAGACCATGGTTCTCAACCCTGTACATTACAATGTTTAAACACATAGAAAATGTTTAAACACACAAATAAAAGCCTGAACCCACCTCTATAGACTCTGATTTCATTGTCCTGGTTGGGGTAGGGCATTAAGGGGGCGGGGTAGGCAGCCAGGCCTGAGCACCTCTGCCTGCATGCGAGTGTGGTGTGTGGTCGTGAAGGGGACATGGAGGGACATCATGGAGGAGAGCAGCAGATATAATAAAAAGCAGCTCTGTCCTTTACCTCTGTGCTAATAAACAGAGAAGCAATCAGGGTGGGTGGAAGCATTTAAAAGAAGGGAGAAGGGTAAGAAGAGTGTGTCAACTTTGATCATCTTCACCTCTTCAGGAATTGCTGGGCGGAGGGGAAGAGCTTTAGATCAAGGGAAAACAAAAGGGCTCAATGCGGCTTACACTCAAGTGCTTGGAGGAAGAGACATCTGAGTTCCAAATGATTCTCTCTCTTTAACCTTCTCTGGAATGTTATGGCTAGGACACTCACTGGCCACCCACTGGTCTCTGGCCTTCATACAGTGTTTGTCTGAGGACTCAGGAACAGGATAGACAACTATCTTCTTTAAGTTCAAACTCAAGAATATGCCACTTCTCCCTGTGAAAATCCCTATCAAAGCCAATCAGGTAGAAATCCTTAAAAAAATAATCTCCCTTTGGGCCAGCCTTCTATAGTGGCTCAGGGAGCTGGATCCACATGGCCGACTGCTCTGTACAAAGCCTGGCCCTGTTGGCTTGAAAAATGTGCCAGGTGTGTGTGCATGCTTGGTAGAGAAATGGAGAAGGGATTGTAGCATGACCACACCCTACTAGGAGATGCTTTCTCCCTACCTGCCTAGCAAGTGCATGTGCCCTAAAAAAAGAGGAATTGAGGGACCAGCAGTTAGTGTAACGGCTATGTCGTTGGACTCCCACGTAGTCAACTGCAGTTCGAGTCCTGGACCCGGGGGCTTAAACTCACGCCGGGCGCATGTGCATGCGTGCCCAAGACCCCAAGAGGAGAATGGAGAACAAAGGGATTGTGGCATAGCCAGCCCCCCTGGGGGGCGCTTTCTCGCTTTCTATCTCTCTGTCTCTCTCTGTCTGTCTGGCGAGCGTGCACGCCCAATAGCAAAAACCTCTCAAAAAAAAAAAAAAAAAAAAAAGAGGAATTGAGGGGCCTGGTAATTAAGGTGGGTGGATCCCACATGGCTGACCACATAGCTCAAGTCCTGGACCTGGCAGCTTGAAAAACATCAGGCACTATGTGCGTGCATGCCCAAAATCCCAACAGGAAAAAGAAATGAAGGAGTTTCACCATGACCATGCCCCATGGGAGGGTGCTTTCTCCCTTTCCCTCTCCTTAGCAAACATACACTATAGCACATTTTTCAAAAGGGAGAGGGCTTATGTGATGGTAAGCACCTATAGTCCCAGCTACTTGGAAGGCTAAGGTAGGAGGATTCCAAGTTCGAGGGCAACAAAGCTAGACCTTGTCTCAGAAGGAAAAATAAAAAGGGGAGAGAAAAAGAGAGGGAGAGAGAGAAGAGGCTAACTCGCAGACTAAGGAAAGAAATTAATCATAGCTATTATTTAATCCTTTATGCACAGGCAGTATGCAGGTAAGCACTTTCTTTTTTATTTTTTTTTTAAAGAATTATTTTATTGGAGACCAGCAGGTGGCGTGCTGGTTAAAGCACCGGACATTTCCATAGGGCTGACAGAGGTTTGAGTCCCAAACCTGGTGACTTGCTTTCTCACCCCCCTCCCAAGTCAAATTAAAATAATAATAAAATAAATGAATGAGTGAATAAAATTAAATAAAGAATTCTTTTAAAAATATGTAAAAAGAATTTTATTTAACTTTATTTACTTGTTTAAATTTTTTTGACCAGAGGACAGAGTGAGAGAGTGAGAGAGAGGAAAGTAAGAAAGCAAGCCGCCAGGCCTGGGACTTGAACTATAGTCAGCCATGTGGGAATCCAGCGCCCTTAACTACCATGCCACCTGCCGGTCCCAAGAACCTCCTTTTTAATTTATATTCCTAAGCAGGACCAGGGGTTATAAAAGAGGGTCAGCACACAGAGGTGAGTTTCAGAGGCTCTGAACAGTCACGGACACGGAGAACATTTTCATTCCCCTAGTCCCTGCCGGAGGAGCACGCCCTGGGCCAGGAAGCCTGTCCAACAGTGCTATATCCCTTTGAAGGCTTCCCAAGGACGGGGCCCCTTGAGGCTCTAGTCCTTCAGTGACACCTACTCTGCCAGGTCTGGAAGATCCGTGGCATGAGCTGGAGGAATGTCAATATAGTGACTTTTGAGACAGGAAAAGGTTGTCAGCTGGGTGTGGGGCTGTGGGACTGATTGAGGGATGAAAGATTTAGAAGAGACAAAAGGACAGAGAAACAACTGCCCATCACAGCACACCCCGTTAAAAAGCAGATGAAAGGTCAGGCTTCTTACCAGCTCCTTGTGGTTTCCCCAGAGGTGAGAAAATCAAAAGAGTTAAAAGAAAAGGGAGTGGGGTATGGGGATAAGGGAGGGGGAAAAAAAAAGACAAAATTGTTATTAGCAAATTGTCACATGCACTACATGACAGTCTTCAAACACACTGCACCACAGGGCCCCAGGGGAGCCTAGCAAAACTTGGGGGCCGAAAAATTTCAGCGGGGGTCACCACGTACCCCAAGAGAAAGAAGAGCATGAAACCCTTTCCTCTCTGGTGGTGAGGATGTCATGAAGCTTTGCCATTACCAGCAGCAATTTAAGATGGTCTGAGAACTGGAGTTAGGTGTTATGAGCTAGTGCACGGGACAGGAAAGTAAGGCGGAGAAGGTTGAGGCAGAGGGGAAGCTGTAGAAATGGCAAAATATGAAGCAGAGATTAAGGGGATTCTGAGGACCTGCAGCTGACTGAGGAGCTACGATGCTTACGGTGTGTGGGGAGGGGTTTCTCCTTACTAGCTCGTGGCCCAAGCCTTCCCACCTCCCAGTTTCTGCAGCTGTGAATAATTAGACATGTGGATGGCAGAATCAGTTCCAGTGAGGTTCTCATGTGGGTGGGCTGATATGGCTTTAGGTCAGACAAACAAAATGTGTCAGGTACATGGGGTAAGTCTAAGGAAACACAGAGTACCTAATACCTCCATTTTTATTTCCTGCTGCCAGAGGAGAGGCAGGGCAAATCTTGGCCTTCATGCAGCCTGGTACATTTGTATCCACTTGGGTGGTTGTAACTCACCCTGCAGCTCTGAGAATAAGGTGCTAGCACAAAGAGTCCAGAGCGCACCAAGATGCACAGCTACCAGCCCATCTACACTACATGTTTCCACAGTCCTCTGTGCACAGGGGCTGCAGAGTGGATAAGGGTGAAGGGTGAGAATATTTCAAAGAGGCCTTATTTTAGCCAGGCCCTACAGATAGGGCTCCCACTTCCAGGCAATATTAGTTAAGAACTGCCAGGAGGGGAAATCCAACTGTCTGCTCTGCCTTCCCAAGAGCTCTGATGGGTAGATGGAAGATTGGAGGGTTGAGGATGGCTATGTATATATGAAAATCCACAGTGGGTTAAGGACAAGTACTCCCTGCCCCAAGATTTCAGCCAGACCCACATGACCTCAAACTCTGGCCAATGCTAGGGTCCAGCCCAGCCAAGACTCTTCTTTCTGTCCAGGGCATAGGCGGCGCCAGGTCCTGTGGTCTAGACTGAGAGGTCTCTGCACAGAGTGGGCATATGCACTCACGGGTACATACATGTGAACATATAAGGGAAGTACACACATTTTACTGTCCTCTGCCTCATTCCACCAAGCTAAAAACAGCATGGCAGAAACTCACCAGAGAAAAAGGATAATGGGCTACTAGCTCAAGTCCAAACCTTGAGGAATGGCAGAATGGGAGGGCAGAAAATTAAAGAAAAGTGGTACATTAGTTTGCAAACAGTATATACCACTTCCAGGTCTGTCCTATGGATGGGCTGAGTAATTTCTCTCACTCAGCATAGTAACAGTGACCATGGAAACCTAGTATATCACAGCCACCTGGACTGGAAAGTTCTCAGTGCCCTGATCACAGGTACTGGCTTACCCGGCATGTGATTCCCAGCCAGTCCCCCTCCCTAACGGACTCCCAGACTCCCCAGGGCGGCTCGGCTAAGTGGCTCTGCTCCAGAGAGCAAGACTTGGGGTTCTAAATCAGACGGGGAGGAGGCCACTGCTGCCTCTCTGAGCCACTCAGGCTTTATGACGACACTGCAATCAGGGGGACTTCAGAACCATGATGACAAGGAAGATGGAAAGAGCTGTAGAATAAAACTGTCCGGGATGGACCAGCATAATGCTGATCATTCATCCATTTCTAAAGGAGGGATGCAGAAACAGAAAGACTCACAAAAGCACAAATAACCCAAGTTATTGTCTTAAAATTACATAAAATACCTCTTTCCCGACCCATTTTCCCTTATCTGAAGGCTTAGCATAGAGGAGTATTAAAGCAGGTTCTTCCCCATGGATAGTCCACATACACACAGCTAAGAAGTGATGACGACTGTGGCTATTTCCCTTGTTCTCCACTCTCATCTAGAATGGCTAAAAGTTGTTCCATAAAAACTCCTTTATTCCATCTCAGTCCGAGGAGGAAAAGGACAACCAATCCCCTCCTGGCTTTGGCTTCTAAACACCTCATGTTCAGAAATAGCCTCCATGGTTCTACTCCTTCCTCCAACGGACAGTTTCATTCTGCAGACCTCAGCAGGGGAAGAGACAACGACTCACGGGTCACAGCTTTGTTTCTAAACCTTGATTAATGATCTTTAAAACATAAGGCCAACAGAAGGCTCAGTGACCCAGCTAGGGACTTGTTGGAATTTAAAACTATCAGCTACAACAACAGCACAGTGGCAGAGCATTGCATGCAAGATGACAGGCGAAAAAAAAAAAAAAAAAAAAACCATGCAAAGAAGAAGCACTGAATGGTCTTACTTGTGCAAACTAGTGTCCAGGCAAGGTGGTGAGGAGGGAGGATGGGGAAGCATTAGGAAAAACTCAGGTAAGTTCAAGTGCGCCAACAGTCAATGAACACAATCAAGCATACTCTATGGTATTCCAAACTGTAAGGAAGAAGACCTGTTTCTCATCTCAGGCTGCTGGAGTGTTCAGGCCTACCCTTTGGAGGACTAAAGCCTCTGCCAGGGCCCCACTAAACTATGGCAAGGTCATTTTTTCCTCGTTTTAAATGGGACCGGGGGTAGTCATCTCAAAAGGAAGGAACTAAATCCTGTTTCTAGAGAGAGGTTTTCTTAATTTACTTAATTAAGTTAGAAACTTGCCCCAGCAGTTCAAAAGCTCTGAGCAGAATGCCTCACGGATTCAAGGCAAGCTGTGGGCCCAAGAGCCAGGGAACTGCACCTCGGAATTTGCTTTCCTAACTAGTCATTTCTTAAAAAGTTTCCAAATAAGCTCATTGCCTCAATCAATCTGGAAGGGAGTGAAACGCAGAGACTTTTCCAGAATGAGATGGAAAGGACTAGCCTGAATAGTGTTCTAATCCACTCTTGTTTTAAAATATTTTACTTTCTGCTATAATTATTTTAAGGCAATGGTAGAGAAATCAGTATCGTCTGTAGCAAAATTTAAATCTTCTACTACTCTTCCCATCCTCCCCACTAGGAGAATTGCAAAATTTTTACTTTATTTGGGAGGAGAGGTTTTTGCTATAGGGCACATGCACTCACCAGAAGATAGAGACAGAGAGAGACAGAAAGCAAGAAATCACCCTCCAGGGGGGATGGCCACACCGTAATCCCATCTCTTCCATTCTCCTCTCGGGATCTTGGGCATGCACGAACACGTGCCCGGCGTGAGTTTAAGCCACCGGGTCCAAGATTTGAACTGCGGTCGACTACATGGAAGTCCAGTGACATAGCCATTATGCCAACTGCTGGTCCCGCAAAACTTTTACATTTAAGTTAAATTAGCAGTTAAGATCTTTAAAGGACACTATTTTCTTAGTCATCTAACTTCTTCCACAGTGAAGAAATCAGAGGATGGTTAAAGGACAGCAAGGGTTAATGGTACCTGACTACCGCTTTAAATAAAAATCTGGAGGACCAGTCAGGTTGTGTGCTGGTTAAGGTGGCTGGATCCTACATGTCCCAGAGGCTTAAAAAACACCTGGTACATGTGTATGTGTGCCCAAAATCTGGAGTGGGGAATAGAGGAGAAGGGATTGCAGCGTGGTCATCCCACAAAAGTGCTTTCTCACTTTCTCTCTCTTTCTGTCCCTTCTCTCTCCTGTGAATGAACATGCCCTATAGCAAAAAGAAAAAAATAAATAAATAAAAACATCTGGAGAGCCCCCTAAAGGTTCTACAAGAAACTAGCCAAACTGGTTGTCTCCAAGAAAGGGACTTGAAGGGTGGCAGGCAGGGATGGGGCAGATTCTTCACTATATAGTCTTGAATCTTTTGTCTTATGTGTAATTTTTACCAATTTTAAAAACGAATAAAATTAAGGCTGAAAAGAATCTGGAGGCTAAGGCAGAGAATACTGTTGCCAGGGTTAAGAACTGAAAACCTCATGGTTCAGCCACAACAGTATTGCCATGCACTGTCACCTGTGCTAGGGTGGACAGGTAAGAAGGGGATAGGCTTCTAGTGAGAATCTAGGCCTCGTGGACACAATGTTTCTTGACTGTCTAAACATACAACTCATTGCTCCTCAAGTTGCACATTTACGTCAGTATTAAGAGCAGTGGCAGAACCATTACTCAGCTGACTTCCCGAAAGCTGCCCTTCTGAGGCCCACAGGGACGTGCAGGGGCCAGAAACATTAGCTGACATCAGGAAACATCTCAGCCCAGGGCTCAGGAGCAGCTCAAGCTCACCCCGCCCTACTCACTCCCCCCAGGAAGAGTCACTTAGCAGAGCCTCCCACGAAGGAGGCAACTCAGGTCCTCCTGTATTTACCATCCAGATCCTATGCACTTCCATACTGGCCTCCTGGGGACCGTGCTGCAGGAAACCCACACTCAAGGTGTCCTTTCCCCTACCTATCACTCCACTAGATGCTACTAAAGCCTGCTCGGGCTGTGGGGAGAAAAGGTCGATGGGAGCTGCACATTCAGGTTCTTCTAGGCATGGAACCAGTGTTATCTTCTTTTCATTACAAGATACCCTAGTACCTTCAAAAGGAAAATTACAATGTATTTTTTTGTTTGAATAGGGGACTGCTATGATACTGTTTGTATCACAGTGACAAAGGGCAGAAGTCCTTTCGCCATGAAGGCTTGATATTTTACAGTCAGTTTTCAACAGATTGTGAATG
This sequence comes from Tupaia belangeri chinensis, assembly GCF_000334495.1. Lineage (NCBI taxonomy): Eukaryota > Metazoa > Chordata > Mammalia > Scandentia > Tupaiidae > Tupaia > Tupaia belangeri. The sequence goes on along the minus strand of NW_006209847.1, from coordinate 3,960,575 downwards.
GTGGTAGTTCAGTGAGTTCAGTGAGGTCCTCAGCACAGGCACTCCTACCCCGTGAGGACAGAGGCAGCTCCCTATTAAGAAACCTCTCAGAGTAACAGGTGCACACCTAGGACCTTGGGCAACAGTATCATCTGCATTATCTCCAGATACTCAAGCTTGAGGAACAGACTTACATGCTAGCAAGGACAGAAGCCACAAGGAACACACTGCTAAGAGAGGGCACAGGGAAGGTGTTCCCCACAACATAGGAACCACTTCCACATGGGGAAATCAAATAAGGCATAAGTGAGTACGCCAAGCCATACATTATAAGCCAGCAACCAGCATTCCCCAGAATTAATGAGCCCCACAGACATAGCCACAGGACTTACAGACACAAGTTCTAAGCCTATTCCTACAGATGCTTGGCCACACCATTTCTGCAATCTCATACAATCAATGTGACCCCCAGTTAACTCTCTGGACATAACAGAAATCTGTAAGACATGCTAATAGACCTGTTTCCTTTGGTGCTTACACACAGGTTTGTTTGTTTGTTTGTTTTGGTCCTTCCCCTATAAACAGAATTTTTACTGTGTTGATGTCTATTCACTCAATTTTTTTTTCTCCCATATATATCTTAAATGGATCCTAACTCTCTTATTAGTCTGGAACTCCTGGAGGGAAGGGACATTTCTTCCCCTGTGCTGCATAAAAACCAACACAGAATGAACGCATTAGATAAGCAATGCTAAGCAATTTCTACCATGGTTAAAACGTATTCATGCGCCATTTCTTCCTCCTCAAGTTCTTAAATTAGAAAGTGCTACATGCTAATGTGAAAATTTACATTCTTCCTCCAATTTATTTTGTTCTAATCAGGTTCCTTATCTGTCTAAAAATCTCCAAATAATTTTCTTGCTCTGTCCAATGGATACGGGATAGTTGCAAAAAAATAAAGTATTTCCTATTTTTCAAAGTTAACAGGATACTAACAAAAATGTTAACAACTGAAATACTTTATAAAATAGAAGGTCTACTTCCCAACCTCAAGCAGTTCATACAAAAGCGAACAGGCTTGAGGATTCATTACCATGGATTAAAGCCCATGGGGGCCTTCATCATTAGTCCTGAACCTGTTCTGAGATATTACAATTGTATTAAAAAGGCCCAAGGACAAGGGCTCTGACAACTTGTCTTGTTGGTTTTAATTCCACTGACCTGACTCTCCTTTTCTGATATCGCTCACTTGTAAGCCCTGCAACCTACATACCACCCAGGCTGGGGTTGGCATACCCGCTTATTGCTGCAGCTTGCCAGAGAAGGGATAGGGCCTATCTAAGGGAGAGGGGTCGGTGGAGTAGTCCTGAGGCAGCACACAGTCTTACCGCATCAAACTCTGCTTGATCATCCTCAGGTAGGTCGCTGGTCTCATAAACATCTGGCTCGTTCCTGGCCTGCAGGTAGAAACAGTGACCACCCCACCTCACTACTCAGCCTCCACAACAGCTGGTACCCCGCTCCATTTGAACCAGCGGACAGAAGGTAGGCTATGATGCCAGGGTTCTGTCCTCCACTTGCCCTGTGAACAGCGTGTCAGTTCCCCTGTCTCAGCGGGACAAGTGGGGCCTGATGGTACGAGGTGAGTATAAGTGGTAACAAAGATGTAATCCTGAATCTGGAAGGGGGCGGGCCCTTGGCAATCTTGACCAGAGTAGGTGAGGGCTATCTTTGAGTAGGGCCCTGTAACCACTACCTGGCACAAGGGCTGAGAATGACTCAAGGCCTTAGTACCCAAGGACCTCTGCCCCAATCTCCACCCCAAGAATGCAGGCGGGGCAGCACAAAAGAAGGGTACAGCCAGCACGTGCATGAGGGAACTGGGGGCGCACAGGACCCCGGGAGGACGGAGTTCTTCAAGTGGCACAGATTCTGTCACGGTCACCTCTTCCTTGGCAGGACAGAGGCCATCACCAAGTCGCCTGGTGTGTGTGTGCGTCGGGTAGAGACGGGGCTGGAGCTGGATGTGGGGCGGCACTGGCGGCTTTCACACGTTTGGTAGAAACACTCAGGTATAAGTGGGAAGCGCCCGGAGGCGATTTCTGGGCCGAAAAACGGGCGACTGCTGGAAAGGGGGCCTGGGCGCCGTCCAACGGCCCGGACCTGTCGGGCCAGAGAAGTCCGAAGGTGCAGCGCCAGTAGGGGAGCGAGCGGCCGGGGCCCTAGGGAGCAAGGAGGGGCTGCAGGAGGAAGGGGTCGGGCTGGTATCTGTTGGGGGTCCTCGGGAGATCGGGGGCGCGGTCCTGGGGAGCCCGGGCCGGCCTGTACTCACAATGCCGGGGAGGTCGGCGTATTTAGGGTCCGCCATGGCGGCGGCGAGGCGGGGCTGGGGGACCGGGACCTCGGTGGAGCCGGGGCCGGTGTTCGGGTAGGGGAGAGGCTGGGTCCGGGTCCCCGACTAAGGCGGCGGCAAAGGGAGCGGCAGAGGAGCAGGAAGTCTCGCGACAGGAGTAGCACGGCACAAGGGTAAAGCAAAGATCGCGAGAACAGCTCGCCACCACACCCCTGGAGAGCCCGGGATTGGCGAGAACGAGGCCAGGGAATGAGGTAATGGTAAGGGGACGCCAGCTAGGATTGTGGGATGTGTAGTCCCGGTCAGCGGGGGCTTGGGTGGGGAACCATAACGCCCCTTGGGGAGCTATTTCAAGCAACTGCTTCTATTTTTACATCAAATCTGTGAAAGAGCTTTTATAGTTACTGGTTTGGACTCCCAGAAATTAAGTGGCTAAATAAAAATTACACAGCTAGTCATTTTGTGACACAGCCGGGGCTTTAAACAACTGGTAAAATTTAGAAAACGCTTAGGGTATGTTATTGATGGAAAAGTTAAGCTGTCTTCGGAAGTTAGGGTTGTCAGATTAAATACAGGATACTAGTTAAATTTGAATTACAGGTTGAACTAATGGAATTTTTAAAAAGTTAAGCATAGGTCAAAAATGGTATTTGAGACACATTCATGCAAAAAAAAAAGATTATCTGAAATTAAAATTTAACTGGGTGAGGTTGGCAGGTGGCATGGTGGTTAAGGGTGCTGGGCTCCCATGTATCTGATCGCAGTTTGAATCCTGGACCTGGTAGCTTGCTTTCTCACTTTCCCTCTCTGTCTCTCTCTGTCTGTCCCTCTCTGATTGAATTAAAATAAATAAACAAATAAAGTTAAATAAAATCATTATTAGCTGGGCATCCTGTTTTTGTTTCAAATATGGCACTCTTATAGTTCATAAGTAGGTAAGTGGTGGCTCCATGTCTGTTGGAACCCCCTGTCCTCTTAACCACTTCACAAAAAGATCTTTGAATTTCAATAAAATTAAGGCAGCAGGCATGGGTGTGGTGGCTGTGGTGGTGTGGTGCAGCAGGAAGGCACAGCTGAAGAGGCTAGGACCATGTGAAGGCCTGGGTTCCAGGGTATGTGGTGTGGGGCAAGAAAATCTCTACGTGGATGAACCCTGTCAGAAATATCTCTCTCTCTCTCTTAAATAAATAAATAAAACCTTCTTGAGGATTGATATAGTATTGCTACCTTTTTATTTTACCAAGTAAGTACATTAAAAAGGGAGAACCTGCTATCGACGGTCACCATCATTACTTGGTAGAACATTAAGGACACACTGTCAGCATAAAAAAATAGTCCTTTTGAATGTAAAAACCAGCTTTATTAAAAAAAAAAAAAACTCACCGCATTATTCTTTTGGGAGAGAGGACATACCTGGTGAACTTTTTATCAGTGGCCTTCTATGGATTGACATCTTGAAACTTCTTCACTAAGGATGCCACCTTGGAGCCCCCGGGGGCCTGAGGCTGGGACGTTTCCTGAGCTTGCAGAATGCTGTGACACTTGGAAACAGTGCCAAACCAAGTGACTGGAGAGTTCCTGAGTTTGGAACTCACTGTGATTCTCTCTTCTGGCTCCTTTCCAAGCCTCTACCTCTCTTTCTCCATAGTCTTATGGCCATCCCTCATGTCGCACTCTGTTCTTTCAGTTCTCTGAAGATTCAAGGTGGGTTAGGGGTGTAAGCCCAACATGAGAAAGGCCCCTCAACTGCACTGAGTGATCAGATCCTGTCTGGCCAGGCTAGCAGCCTCTCCTCCTTGCCCCACAGTGTCTAAGTGACCTTACACACTTACCAGACAATAGCTGAGCAAACCTCCACCCCCTTCTCCTTTCTTCCATCACCCTGCCACTCCCCTTGGCCTAGTGCCTCAACTCCTGCAGTCCAACTCTCTGTTGGCCAGCAGAGGCCTGTGATGTGGAGAAAAATCAATCTGACCAGTTTCTAGGTGCTTCTGCCCAGGGGCTGCAGCATGAATCTGACCTAAGGGGCGGAAGGACAAGGGATCTCTGGGTTTGGCTTAGCATTTTCATTTTTATTTACTTATATAGGAAGGAGGTGAGGAAAGCAGGGTTGCATGTTGGGAGTCTATCCAATGGTACTGAAACAGAAAATACACTCATGTAGGTGCCTAGACTTGCCTGAAATCCAAATGGAGGCCTTTGCTCTAGAGGTCCTCTCAGTGCCCCTTTGGCCTTACCCATTCCTATCATCCTCCTTCACTGCTTTCTGACTGACTTCTCTTGCAAAAGTTACCTCCATCCCAGCCTCAATTTAGAAGACAAAATTAAGATTAGATCTGCTTTTGAATTCTGATAGCACTGAATGGGAGTTTGTCTTCTCTCAAACTGGGGACTTAGTGTGCATTTGGGGAGAGAGCAGGACACGACACATCTTTAGATGTAGAAGAGAAAGGGACTCTTCCTTGACACTCCTCCCACTGTGGGATCTGGACACCCACCTTGCCCTTCAGGGCTGAGAGGGTTGGAAGCCCGACTCCTGAGCGTGTGCGGAGTAGGATGAGGAAGGGTACTGAGAAGTGCACTCCCAACGGGAGAGAGGACTGAGACTAGGGCAGGCCCTGGAATAAAGGGAATGGAAGCCTCGTTGACCCTCTTCCTTAGGCGACAACCCCACTTCAACCTCCTTATCCCTTCCAGGGGGTGGAGTCGAGGGAGGCACAAACAGGTCAGGGTGTGGGGGTGGGATGCTGCGAGTAGTGGGGAGGGGGGAGGTGAGGGCTAGGTTATCTCTGAGCGTTAGGGCCGGGGAAGGAGGTCAGAGAAGAGCCAAGTGCCCACTTTTGGGTGGTCTACGTGGAGGGGCTCGCCGCCCGCGAAGGAAGCGCCGCCCCCTCTCCTCCTCGCGGCCCCGCCCAGGCCCGCAGCGCGGCGCTGCAGCGCGAGGGGCGGAGAGGCAGAGCGCCGAGAGAGGACCAGACGCCCAGGTCGCCCGCATCCCGGTGCCGCAGGACAGGGAAAGCGCGTCCCAGCCCTGCTCCCTGGCTTTCGCCCGGCGCCCTCAATTGCCAGCGACCGACCGAGCACCTATCCTGCGCCTCGGCCTCAGCTGAGCGCCCCCTCCTCCAGAGCGCACAGCTCCCCTGCAGCCTACGAAGTGTCTCAGCCTCTTGCCGGTCACCACCATGGCGGAGACCAACAATGAGTGTAGCATCAAGGTGCTCTGCCGATTTCGGCCCCTGAACCAGGCCGAAATTCTGCGGGGGGACAAGTTCATCCCCATTTTCCAGGGGGACGACAGCGTCGTCATTGGGGTGAGTGCCACCCTGGGGTTACGGGGGGATTCGGGAAGGGTTAGACTCGAAGACAGTCTCCCCTAACCCCCGCAGAGCCTTAGTCTCTGCCTGTCACTCTGGCCCCCTCCCCGCCGCTCATCCCCGGTCCCCTTCGCCGCAGCCCCTCCTCTCCCCTGCATCAGGATGGCTGGGTGTGGCCTGGCCTGGCCAGAGGCTAAGTCTGCGGAGTGAAAGGGGGCTACTTCCCCACCACCTGGAGACCCGGCTCCCCTGTGCGACTCCCTGCGGTGGCCCCACCCCTCAGAGCCAGCCCCGTATTTTCCTTACGCTTTCCCTCTCCTCCGGAGAAAGGAGCATCTTCTCTTTGTTTTTGGCCCAGATCTCTCCCCCACCACCTAGGAAGGGAGGGGGGACACCGGTGAATGGGCTAGATGGAAGATGAGCAGTCAGGGGCAGGGTGGAGGGTGGTCCGTGGAGCTGTGGATAGCGGTGGGCTTTTGGATCAAGCCCTCCATCATCCCCTCAAGGAGTTACAGCCTGGACTTGGTGGGGGAGGGGGCATAGGTCTGATGAAGGGTTTTCTGGGAAAGAAATACATTGATGCCACACCCAACTTTGGGGGGAAGCCTCTGGGATCCTAAAGACATGTCTGCTTTTCTGTCCCAGGTATAGGAAGAGGATTTTAGACTCCCCAACTGCCCTTACCCCACAAATAAAAAAGCCCAAACCCTGAGATGCTAGTAGGTACTTGCTTATTCATTCTTTCTCTTGATCCAATAGAAAGTAGCAAGCTTCCTCTACCCTATTATGACAATCTCTATCTATAGAAGAGATCGTACTAAGGAGAATTAATATTTACTGTGCGCTTGTTACTCTTCTGCATATTATTTAATCTCCTAAACAACACTTCAAAGTAGTATCAATACGTATTTCCATTTTACAGATGAGAATATTGAGGTCCAAAGAGGTTGAATGACTTTGTCAAGGTCACACTGTCAATTCACTGTTAAGTCAGACCTGTGGCTCCGAAGCTTACACCTTTTCTTTTACATCACATTTCCTCCCCAGGTTTCTGTTCTGGACCTTTATCTGTGACGGTCCAAAGGGAAATGTCTAGGCTCCCTACTCCACCTTTCCTGGGTTGGTAGGGACCTTCAGGCTGTGTGGGGTGAAAGGATTTGAGGTAGAGTTATGTAGATCTGAAGGGTGCTGGACCAGGAAACAGTTGCCAGTTTGAGGAGGGAGGGCAGTCTTCAAGGTCAGGGGCATTTCTTATGTATCTTTGATCCACAGTCTTGGCTCAAAGCAGCTGGAAACAAGCTTGTTAAAGGAATGAAGGAAAGGAAAGGAGGAAGCCTGGGCCTTCTGAGTCTGTGAGAATGAGACTTTGAGTAAACATGCCTTAGTGTGAGACCTGCCTACCTGTCCCCAGAGGCCCTCTACTGTCACCACCCTGTGAGTTCACCCATATTGTGAACTCAAGGATGCTTTCTGTGTGTGTGTGTGTCTATGACTGTGTTTTTGCCACATGGAAAGGGCCTCTGTTTCTTTCTGCCCCTGGGACTTCAGGCTTTGCAATCTGGTCAGTATGGCCAGGCAAAAAGCCTGGCCAACCCCGGGGATTCCTCTCTGAGTAGCCAGACAGCAAGCATCAGCTATGAGAATTAGAGCTTGAGGTTCCCTTGAGATGTAAGGGCTGTGATACAGAAGTGGTGGGGGGGTGGGGGTGGGTATGAGGAGCAAATCCACAAAAGGCTTCTACCTTTAGGCCTGACTGCTCTGGAAGGTTTTTGTGGCAAGTCAGAAGCAGCTCATTTAGGTTCTTTGGGCCACCCTGGTGTGGGGGGATGGGGTAGGGGTGATGTTGGCAGGAGGGGTTGTGGTGCTCTGTCCAGCAGCCCAGCTCAACAGCAGAGACACAGTGGGAGGTAGGTAGGGAGGAGAGATGAAGAAAGGCCCAAGGCCTCCTGCCAGTTCAGAGTCTATCTCAGGTCCACAGCTGGTGTTTCCTTGACTGTTTTGCTTGATACTTGTAAGCTATACCTTTGTCTCATTCTCTGTCCCTCACCCTAGCTCTCCCTGTCAATCTTTCACTCTAAGATAAATGCTTACAGGGGGCCATTTTGTCTCAGCAACAGTCTTAGAGCTTGCCTTCCCAGACTTCCTGTTCATTCCTCATTTCAGGTGATGAGGGCTGCAGGAGACATGATTTTGAGGACATGCTTGAGGGTCCCCCCCAAGGGAGAGACATCTCTTAGGTCTTTCCTCTTTTCTCCCCTAGCTCTCTTTGGGGTCCAGTGTGTGGGAAATTGTCTGAGAAATTAATGGAGGAAGAGCTTCCAGGGTGTCTGGGAAGGTGAGGGAAGAGTGAGGAGGTTTTGGAGAGATTATCCCTTTTCTTCCTGTGCAGGCTCTCCCCTTTGCCTCTGCAGCACTGCGGTTCACTCTGGGCTTACGTTCGTGGGCTTTGTTCAGCAGAGAAGAGGGTAGGAGACTTAGCTGGAGAGACAGCTCTGTGTGCCTCGTTTCTCCCCCACTCCTCTGACTTCTCTCAGGAATCTGGGGGATGAGGCTGAGCCAGTTAATAGCTCTGCAGCACTGCAGTTCACTCTGGGCTTACGTTCGTGGGCTTTGTTCAGCGGAGAAGAGGGTAGGAGACTTAGCTGGAGAGACAGCTCTGTGTGCCTCGTTTCTCCCCCCACTCCTCTGACTTCTCTCAGGAATCTGGGGGATGAGGCTGAGCCAGTTAATAGCCTGAGTCATAGTGGAAGGGTGTCTGGGTCACTGTCAGTGTTTGGTGTGCATCTTGTTTTGCTCTTTGCATACTCGGAATCCAGAGCGACTTTTTCACTGGACCCATTCAAGAATCTCTCTGTTCCTCTCTCTGCACTGGCCTTTGTCAGCAGGGTCTTAAGGCCTACTATCTGGGCTACTGCATCTGTACCAGCTGTGAGAGGGATTTCAGTGAGGAAACACACACACTCCCTCTCACTCATTTCTGGGTACCTATGCCACCTCCCTTAGGTCTCCCAGTGGTTAAATGCGTTCTTAAGGAGTCAAAAATAAAACACAAAAAAACAGAACCATTAACTATTTCACTTGGAAATGCTAGCTTGGGACCTGCAGGGTTATTGGAGCAGAGTCAGTGTCATCGGGGGTGGCCCGAGACTCCTTTGATATCCGAAGGGAAGGAGCAGGGCTCCCCTTAGCTTTGGGGATCTCTCATAAAGGAAAATGGAGAGGGGAGGTAATGTTCACTGTGGCCAGTGTCTCTCCAGCATTGCCATGGCAACAATCCCCAGGGGTGTCACTATGGAAATCTGGCCGGCACTTGAAGTTCAGCTTCTATCAAGTGCTTTACAGAGGGTTGAACAGGTTGGTCATCATCAGACCCTTGATCCTGGCCCCCTCCCTTTTAACTTTTGTCAGCACACAGGGTGGAAATTACAGGATGGTGTTAAGATACACAAACGGATGAGGAGACCAGAAAGAGCCTGGGAGTGGGGTTAAAGAAAAATGAAGAACCCTGGACTGTGAGACTCTGGAAGGAGGTTCTTGAGCAGGGCAGAGATGGGAGAGAGACTGAATGTCAGGGACATTCCTAAAAGGTGAGGGACTGCCATGAGCATTTCTGATTTAGCTGGCCTTCTGGTCTCCGACGCTGCATCCACGTACAGGGTCTTCAGTTGTCTACAGGCGGAAGGCGGGAGATGCTGCTGAAAGGATGAGTGAGAGAACCACGTAGCTCCGAAAATGGGATTGAGGCTGGAAAAAGGGAGTGGTGACAGGGTTTATTTAGTTCTGTCTGGAAATGCTTGGAGAATAAGCCAAGGGGGTAGAAAGGGAGAAAGGAAGGAAAAGCCATAACAAGGATCTGATGCAGTGCTAACATTTCAGGGTTTTGCTCACTTTGGCAGTGCTTGGGATCGAAACCATGCTGTATTATTTCTTAGCCGTGTGACTGTAGGCAAGTCATTTGGCATCTCTGAGCCTCAGTTTCCTCATCTATAAGATAAGAATAATAGGGGACCAGCAGTTAGCATAATGGCTGTCTCTGACTCCCATGTAGTCGACCGCAGTTCTCGTCCCGGACTTGGTGGCTTAAAACTCATGCCGGGTGTGTGTGCATGCGTGCCCAAGATCCTGAGAGGAGAACGGAGGAGAAGGGATTGTGGCATGGCCATCCCCCCAGGGGATGATTTCTCGCTTTCTGTTTCTCTGTCTGTCTCTGTCTGTCCGGTGAGCGCACGCGCCCTATAGCAAAAACCTCTCCAAAAAAAAAAAAAAAAAAAGAAAGAAAGAA
>NW_006209847.1:3949026-3950570 GCF_000334495.1 Tupaia belangeri chinensis | reverse complement strand
CAAAAACCTCTCCAAAAAAAAAAAAAAAAAGAAGAAGAAAGAAAGAAAGAAAGAAAGAAAGAAACAAACAAACAAACTGTGGGTCTAGGTGCTGATCTGTAACCTGCAGAGCAGCCTGAGCAGAGCAGGGGAGAGGGGCCTCAGAAATGGCTTTGACTAACTGTACATCCACTCACTCAGATTCTGATAAGGAACCCCCACAATAGACTCCTCAGATTCAAAGTGATCCTGTGCTATGGGAGATGTAAATAATGGTAGTATTTTTCATGTGGATAGTCTAGTGACAGAAAAAGTAGAGCCTCTGGTCTAGTTAGTCTTCTGAAAAGGTTAGAAAAATTAATTCATTCTGAGTATAATCAATAGGAAATTAAAAGAAACTGAGATGTTAACAGGAATACAAATATTAAGGTAAAGAAGCGAAGAGCTGGTGTTGGAATTTAAGGCCTAGCCAGGAGTAGGGAAGTGGGTAGCAGGTCTTCTCAGAGCCCCTGAAATCACCTGTGGCCTGTGGCTTTCCCTGCTCGTGAGATGAAATGCACGCATTTGTAGCTCCTGGATATCTTTTATCCTCACAGATCTGAGCACCTACTCTTCTTCCTCCTTCTCTGTTCTTTTCCTTCCTCTCAGCCTAGGCTGAGGAAAAAGGGTTCCTCAGGCAACAGAATTGGCTTCAGCATTTGGAGAGCGCCCTCCATTTCTATGCATCTCCAGAATCCTGTAACTGAGGATGTTTTGAGTGTGTGTGTGTGTTGGTGTGTTAGTGCCTGTGTTCCCAGGAGGGTCAAAGGGAGGGGCAAGTTTGGCTTAGGAATTATATTTAATCCCCTTTGGCTGGATGCCTGGCTTTAGGAAGCATGAATAAAGATCACTGGTGAAGGATGAGAAGCACTGGCTTGAGACAGACATGTTTTGTTTATCTGTTTCTAGGCCACTGAGTGAGAGAAACATTAAGGGAGATTACAATTCAAGAATTAAGGTAGATAGGGCCAGCAGGTCGTGGTCTTCCACACAGTGGACTGTGGGTTTGGTCGTGGACCTGGCAGCTTGCTTTCTCACTTTCTCTCTCTCTCTCTGTGTGTCTCTGTTTCTATTTCTATCTGGTCAAAATAATAAATAAAATTAAATAATTATTTTTCAAAAGAAAGCAGATTTTTCTATAATAACATTCAAATGAATATAAATATATTAATACATTTTAGTTGTTGACAAAGTTAAAGACAAAAGTACATTAAAGAAACAAAATATAATTCCAATTCCCAGCACCCCAGTTAAAGCACTGTTGGTAATTTGATGTATTTGTTTCCAGTGTTTTTTTTATTTTTTTTTATTTTTTACCTGCATGTATATATAGATTACTTTTAATAAAATTGAGTCACCAACTATATATTGTTTTGTAACCTATCATTTTCTTCACTAATAAAATATCAGGACTATTTACCATCATTAAGTATTTATGCATAATTTTTAAAATAATTATTTTATTTAACTTTTTAATTTGATCAGAGAGGGACAGAGTGAGAGAGAGAGAGAATGAGAGAGAGAGA
>NW_006209847.1:3946223-3948995 GCF_000334495.1 Tupaia belangeri chinensis | reverse complement strand
GTGTGAGAGAGAAAGCGAGAAAGCAAGTCACCAGGTCGAGGACTTGAACCACAGTTGGGCATATGGAAGTCCAGCGCCCTGAACCACTACACTGCCTACTGGCCTCAAATATTTTTACATAATTTTATTTTGCAATTTTTAGTTTAATTTTTGAATAAATAGTTTATGTATATGTGACAAGCAATAAAAGTAATATACGTATATGGTATATGTGACAAACCATATACAATGAAAAGTAAGCTTCTTTCCTATCCAGTTCCCCCTTCAGAAGGCAACCTTATTACCAGTTTCTTATGGACCCTTCCATAGGATCAGACATTGTACATTAAACTGTATCAGACATTTAGAAGTCAGTTCATACACACAGACACATATACACATTGGTTGCCTGCTGTATATACCATTCTGCACCCTGCTCTTTTTTTGTTTTATATCTTGACTTTGAGTCTTAAGAGATCTTCCAGGGGGCTGGCAAGTGGTGTAGTGGTTAAGGTGCTAAACTGCCACATAACTGACCATGGTTCAAGTCCCAGACTTGGCAACTTGCTTTTTCACTTTCTCTCCATCTCTCTCTGGTCAAATTTAAAACAATACTAAATAAATAGATAAAATTAAATGAATAATTCAAAAGTATATCTTTCATATTAATACACAAAGATCTATCATTCTTTTTAAAAAAGAATTATTTACTTTTATGTATTTATTTTCAAACAAATTTATTCACTGGGGACCAGCAGGTAGTGTGGTGGTTAAGGCCCTGAACACTCCCACATGGCTGACCATGGTTTGAGTCCCAGACCTGGTGGCTTGCTTTCTCACTTTCTCTCTCTCTCTGACTCTCTGGTTGAAATTAAAAATAAATGAATGGGGACCAGCAGTTGGCATAATGGCTATGTTGCTGGACTCACGTGGAGTCAACTAAGGTTTGAGTCTAGGACCCCGTGGCTTAAACTCATGCTGGGCACGTGTGTGTGCATGCCCAAGATCCTGAGAGGAGAATGGAAGAGAAAGGATTACTGCATGGCCCTCGTCCCCGGGGGGTAATTTCTCACTTTCTGTCTCTGTCTCTCTCTGTCATTCTGGCGGGCTCATATGCCCTATAGCAAAAACCTCTCCCAAAAAAGATTTTAAAAAATGAGTGAATGAATGAAGTTAAATAATTTTTAAATTAATTTAATTACTTATTATTTAATTCCATTTGTAATTATTATTTTTAAAAATTTATTTATTCATTCATTCATTTTTAATTTGACAGAGAGCGAGAAAGAACGAGAGAGAGAGAAAGAGAGGGAGAAAGAAAGTGAGAAAAGGAGAAAGCAAGCCACCAGGTCTGGAACTCAAGCCGTGGTCAACCATGGGGGAATGTCCAGCACCTTAACCACCATGCCACCTGCTGGTCCCTATAATTATTATTTTTTAATTTGAACAGGGAATGACAGAGAGAGAGAGAAAGGGAAAGGGAGAAAACAAGCCTCCAGGTCCAAGATTCAAACTGTGATTGGCCTTGTGGGAATCCAGTGCCTATAACCACCACACCACCTGCTGGCCCTCAGGTTTTTTTTAATTTATTTTTCATTTGACCAGAGAAAAACAGAGAGAGAGAAAAAGTGAAAAGCAAACCAAACCTCAGTCAGTTGTGTGGAAATTCAGTGCCTTAACCACCATTCCACCTGCCAGTCCCCTATCTTATTTTCAACAGCTATATAATTTATTGTAGAGATATGCCATAATTCATGTACTCAGGTCCCTGTTGATGGACATTTAGGTTCATTCTTATAATTTGTTATTATAAACAATTGAATGACCTTGAAACAAATATAGAGCGTATGTTTGTAGATGTTTGCCATAGGGCGTGTGTGCCTGTCAGACAGACAGAGAGGGAAAATGAGAAATCACTCCCCAGGAGGATGGCCATGCCGCAATCTCTTCTCCATTTTCCTCCCGGATTCTGAGTATGAACGCATATGTGCCCAGTGTGATTTTCAAGCTGCTGGCCTCACATAGAACACATTTTTAAAATGAGGAACATAAGGTATATGCATTTAAAAAATAGTAATTTAATTAATTTTAAAGTTGTTATTGTTTTATTTTTATTTATCATAATAATTATTTTTAAAAATAAATTTGCTATAGGGCACATGTTCTCACCAGAGAGAGAGAAAGAAAGACAAAAAGAGAAAATGAGAAAGCAAACCGCCAGGTCCAGGACTTGAACTGTAATTGGTCATGTGGGAGTCCAGCACCTTAACCACCACACCACCTGCTGGCCCCCAAGGTGTATGCATTTTAAAATGTAAGTGCTAGTTCCAAATTGCCTTTCACTCAGTTGATCTCACCAGGAATATGTGTCAGTGTGTATTTACTCACGTTGTCACCATTGTCAGAGTATTTTACTTTGGCCACTGTGACAAGTAAAGGTGGCATTTCATAATTTTAATATGTGTTTGCTTATTGACAGTGAGGTTGAGGTCAGTAGGTGGTGTGGTTTTTAAGGTGCTGGACTCCCATAAGGCTGACTATGGTTCAAGTCCTAGACCTGGTGGCTTACTTTCCCACTTTCTGTCTGTCTCTCTCTGGTAAGTGCTTTTGCCCTATAGCAAATTAAATAATAATAATAATAAATAATTTTTTAAAAAGAATTATTTTATTCAACTTTATTACTGTTGTTTTTTTCCAGTTTGATCAGGGGGAGACAGAGAAAGAGAGAAAGGGAAAGTGAGAAAGCAGGCCACCAGGTCCGAGACTCGAACTGTGGTTGGCCATGTAGGAGTC
>NW_006209847.1:3926275-3945954 GCF_000334495.1 Tupaia belangeri chinensis | reverse complement strand
AAAAGTTTTTTTTTTTTTTTTAAAAAAAAGAGCCATTATAATTTCTTAGTGTTACGTTTTATAACAGCAGTTATTGAGGTACAACTCATAGTGCACAAGTAAGCAAACAGCGCAGTGACTCTTCTAATGTGCAGATACACATGTAACCACTTCCCAGATCAAGAGGGAGAACATCTTCATCACCCATGGAAGTACCTGTACGCCCCCTTCCAGTCAGTATCACTATTACAATGTTACCCCAGGGGCAGGTAACTACTATTTTGATTCCTCACACTACTGGTAAGATCTGCCCATTCTTAAATTTCACATAAAGGCAATAATACTGAATGTGCTCATTCGTGTTTGAACTCTTTCAACATGTTTTCAAGATGTATCCATGTTTGGGGGCAGCAGGTGGTGTGGTGGTTAAGGGCACTGGAATCCCACATGGCTGACCGCAGTTCAAGTTCCGGACCTGGCAGCTTTCTTTCTCATTTTCCATGTCTCTCTCTTGTGTGTGTGCTCTGTCCCTCTCTGGTCAAATTAAAACAAATAGAATAATTAGAATAATAAAAATAATGATTGGGGAAAACAGAAAAGATATGGAATGTTGAAGTGGGGAGATTAATGTCTCTGTACTGACTGACATGCATGGCATTCCCTTTTGAAAAAACAATGTAATATACTGTAAAGTTATATGTAATCCAATGTAATATAAAGAAGATTATGATGATAATAAAAATTAAAAAAAAAACAAATAGATAAATAAGTTAAATAAAAATAATTTTTTAAAAAAGATATATTGATGTTCTTCTATATATTGATATTCTGTTATGACGTCATTTTAAATAGCATAATTTAATCAC
Source organism: Tupaia belangeri chinensis (assembly GCF_000334495.1). Lineage (NCBI taxonomy): Eukaryota > Metazoa > Chordata > Mammalia > Scandentia > Tupaiidae > Tupaia > Tupaia belangeri. The sequence continues at coordinate 3,945,109 of NW_006209847.1, read as the reverse complement.
TTCTTAGGTTAAACAGCCCCATAAACATTAACCCTTTAATTGTTTTCAATTTCTGATTCTTATAAGCAATGTCATAGTTTTTTTTTTTTTTTTTTTTTTTGAGAGGTTTTCGCTATAGGGTGCGTGCGCTTGCCAGACAGAGAGAGACATAGAGAGACAGAAAGCGAGAAATCACCCCCCAGGGGGGGATGGTCACGCCGCAATCCCTTCTCCTCCATTCTCCTCTCTGGATCTTGGGCACGCAAGCACACGCGCCCGGCGTGAGTTTTAAGCCACCAAGTCCGGGACACGAACCGCAATTGACTATGTGGGAGTCCAACGACATAGCCATTACACTAACTGCTGGTTCCCAGCAATGTCATAGTTTTGTAGGCAAGTTTTTGCTTATGCATTTGATGTCCATGGTATCAATTCTTAGAAGTAGAATCTCTGGGTCAATGGATTATGTAAAACTTAATCCTCTTGATTACGCATCTCTGAATTGACTGCATGAAAGTTGTACTGATATACTCTCCTACTAGAAAGAATGAGGTGCTCGTTTCCTTGAATTCTCATTTACACCCGGGTATAACAATCCAAATTTTGTTTTCCAATTTGATAGGTGAAGGAAAATATTACCATGTCAGCTCCTTTTACTGGAAAATGTTGAACACCTTTATGTTATGTTTATCCAACATTTTGTATTTCTCTGTTTGTTTGTTTGTTTGTTTGTTTGTTTGGAGAGATTTTCACTGTAGGGCGCGTGCGCTCGCCAGACAGACAGAGAGAGACATAGAGACAGAAAGCGAGAAATCACCCCCCAGGGGGGATGGTCACGCCGCAGTCCCTTCTCCTCCATTCTCCTCTCGGGATCTTGGGCACGCACGCACACGTGCCCGGCGTGAGTTTTAAGCCACCGGGTCCGGGACACGAACTGCGGTCGACTACGTGGGAGTCCAGCGACATAGCCATTACGCTAACTGCTGGTTCCCTGTTTGTTTTTGAAAGGTTTTGCTATAGGGCATGTGCCCTTGCCAGAAAGACAGAGAGAGACAGAGAGACAGAAAGTGAGAAATCACCCCCCAGGGGGGATGGTCTCGCCGCAATCCCTTCTTCATTCTCCTCTCTGGATCTTGGGCACGCACGTGCATGTGCCCAGTGTGAGTTTAAGCCACCAGGTCCAGGACTCGAACTGCGGTCGACTACAGCGACATAGCCAACATGCCAACTGCTGGTCCTTTCTCTGTTGTTAGTACCTAGCTCTTACACATTTTTTTCTGTTTAGTTTTTTTGTATTTTTTTTTACTAATCTTTGAGAGGTCTTTATGTACAATGTTAATCTCTTTGTTTTAAAAACTTTACTTTTTATTTAAAACTTATGTGTTTTTACTTTAGAAACAAATTTTTTGAAATATAATTTTATTTATTTATTTATTATTATTATTTCACATGAGTTTTGCCAGATAAAGACATAGAGAGAGAGAGAGAGAGAGAAGGTGAGAAAGCAAGCCTCTAGGTCCAGGACTGAACTGTGGTAGGCCATGTGGGCATTCTAGCACCTTAACCACCACGCCACCTGCTGACCCAGAAAAAATGTTGTTAAAGAATTATTTTATCAGGGCCGGCAGGTGGCGTGGTGGTTAAGGGGCTGGACTCCTACATGACTGACTGCGGTTCGAGTCCTGGACCTGGTAGCTCACTTTCTCACTTTCCCCCTCTCTCTCTCTTTGTCTCTCTGGTAATTGTATATGCAAAAAAATAATAATAATGGATAAAATTAAACAATTATTTTAAAAAAAGAATTATTTTATTTACTCAGCAGTAAGTCTTCCATATTCATCCACTTCCAGTCAAAAGCCAGGGTTTTGTCGTTTTTTTATGACTGAATTGAGTATATGTGCCACAGTTTTTCTATCCATTCATCTGTTCGTGGGCATTTGGGTTGTTTCCATGACTTAGCAATTGTGAATAGTGCCGCAATAAACATCTATGTGCAAGCACTTTTCCGATTAAGTATTCTTCTGTACTTTGGGTAGATATGAAGGAGAGGCATTGTATGTCCCCACTTAATATATACCGAGTGTCCGCACTCTATAACTGAAACTGAAACCACAGCTGGTGATGTGGGAGTCCAGTGCCTTAACCACCATGCCACCTACTGGCCCCATACTGGGACTTTTCACAATAGTATGTTTGCACATTATTATTATTAAAAAAAAATTTTAGTTTTTGCTATAGGGTACATGTGCTCACCAGAGAGAGAGAGAGAGAGAGAGAGAGAGAGAAAGCAAACAACCAGGTCCAGAACTTGAATTATAGTCGACCATGTGGGAGTATAGTGCTATCGACCACGCCAGCTGCTGGCCCCATACTCATGTTTTTTTTTTTTTTTTTAAGCAATTATATGTTTATACTTTATTTATTTACTTATTTTTTTAGTTTTTGTTATAGGTCATGTGTACTCACCAGAGAGAAACAGAGAGAAAGTAAGAAATCACAACCCTGGGGAGAGAGCCAGACCATAGTTCCTTCTCTTCCATTCTCCTCTCAGAATTTTGGGCATGCGCACATGTACCCAGTATGATTCAAGACGTCATGTCTGGGACTAGAACCATGCAGCCAGCCATATAGGATCTAGTGCCTTAACCTCCATGCCACCTTCTGGCCCTTGCATGTTATTTAAAAAAAAGCAACATTTTTTTTTGGTGACCAGTATTTTATGCACACAATGTCATGTCATGACATATTCTTCCATAACATCATCTATAATATCTGTTTAATTTAAAATCTAACTGCTGTTGGCTCAGGCATGGTGGAGCACACTATTAAGACACTGTGCTCTGTAGGCTGGGACTACGTAAAGGTGTGGGTTTGATTCCCAGCCCAACCGAAGGGCCAGGTATGGCAGCATTCCTGTAATCTCAGTGACTGGAGAACCTAAGGCAGTAGAATCATGACATGGTAAGATCCTATATTTAAAAAAAAAGCAACGTGTAGTCACTATAAAGCATTTAAATATCACAGATAAAGTGCAGAAAGTATAAGTTTCTGAGTTCCTGTCACTCTGCTCTCCAGTAATGTCACTGGACAGTTACCGTTAGGACTTTGGTGTATAGTCTCCCATATCTGTTCTCTGAGACTATTCTGACTATCCACCCACTTTCTTTTCTTTGTTTTTAGAGTTTTTTTTTTTTTTTTTTTTTTTCTACAGGGCACATGCACTTGCTGGAGAAACAGAGAGAGACAGAGAGAGAGACACAGAAAGACAAAGTGAGAAATCACTTTCTAGGGGGAATGGCCACGCTGCAATCCCTCTCCAGCATTGGCTATAGGGTGCGTGCACTCACCAGGAAGATAGAGACAGAAAGCGAGAAATCATCCCCCATGGGGGACGGCCGTGCCACAATCCCTTCTCCTCCATTCTCCTCTCGGGATCTTGGGCATACATGCACTTAAGCCATCGAATCCAGGACTCAAATTGTGGTCAACTACATGGGAGTCCAATGTCATAGCCATTATGCTAATTGGCTGGCCCTCTAGCCATTTTTTTTTGTTGTTAAGGTTTTTGCCATAGGACGTGTGTGCTCATCAGAGAGAGACAGTGAGGGGAAGGGAGAAATCAACCCCATGGGGGAATGGCTACGCTAAAATCCCTTCTTCTCCATTTTCCTCCTGGGCTTTTGGGCATGCACACGTACTTGTGTGTGATTTTTCAAACCACCAAATATGGGACTTGAATCGTGGTTGACCAGGTGGGAGTCCAGAATCTTAACCACCATGCCACCAGCTGGCCACCACTAGCCAAGTTTTACAACTTTACTTATTAGTTAAAACATATCTCCCCTGGGCCAGCTGGTGGCGTGGGTGTTAAGGCAGCTAGATCCCACCTGGGTGATAATGCGATTCAAGTCCTTGACCTAACAGCTGGAAAAACAAGCTGGACATATGTATATGTGTGCATGCCCACGATTCTGAGGAAAGGATGAGGACAAGGTATTGTGCTTGGCCACATCCCTGGTGGGTGGGGGGTGTATGTGATTTCTCACTTTCCCTCTCTCTCTGTCTCTCTCCGGCGAGTAGATATGCCCTATAGTAAAACAATAACAAGACGGAAGTGTCTTCTGAACTCTGGTATCTGTAGACATGGAGGTTGACATTTTGGTTAGGTAACGATAGACTCTGTAGTAAAGCTTTTTGAAATGTGTTGGGCCCGTATTTCTTATTTCATATATTCCTTTCACAAAGTCATTTGAATAACAGAAAAACACTACTGAGAAGTTGCTTATGCTGGAGAACAGTCTCATTTAATCTTACTGGAGATCCTACTTTAATATGATTAGACATCAAATATATTCTTTGTTTAGCTCCCTGAATTGTCAATATTTTGCATCTTTAGCATCCTTATCAGCACATCTGATTTACAACATATTTACTTGAGTTAAAGTATAGTCATCCCTGGGAACCAGCAGTTAGCGTAATGGCTATGTCGCTGGACTCCCACGTAGTCGACCGTGGTTCGTGTCCCGGACCCGGTGGCTTAAAACTCACGCCGGGCGCGTGTGCGTGCGTGCCCAAGATCCCGAGAGGAGAATGGAGGAGAAGGGATTGTGGCGTGACCATCCCCCCTGGGGGGTGATTTCTCGCTTTCTGTCTCTATGTCTCTCTCTGTCTGTCTGGCGAGCGCACGCGCCCTACAGTGAAAATCTCTCCAAAAATTTTTTTTTAGAAACTATAGTCTCCCCGCCCCCAGCCGTTGGCATAATGGCTATGTTGCTGGACTCCCATGTAGTTGACCACAGTTCAAATCCCAGACCTGGTGGCTTAAGTGCGTGCGTGCCCAAGATCCAAAGAGGAAAATGGAGGAGAAGGGATTACGGCATGGCCATCCCCCCTGGGGGGTGATTTCTTGCTTTCTGTCTCTCTGACTCTGGCCTTCTGGCAAGTGCATGCGCCCTATAGCAAAAACCTCTCTCTCAAAAAAAAAAAGTATATCTATTGGTACCTGTGGGGGACTGGTTCCGGACCAATCCTACCTCTGCAAATACCAAAATATGTGGATGCTTAAATCCCTTATATAAAATGGTATAGTGGACCAGCAGACAGTGCAGTGGTTACGTTGTTGGACTCCCACATGGCTGCCTGTGGTTTGAGTCTAGACTTAAAATTCATGTTGGGTGTACACGAGCGTGTGCGTGTGCATGCTCATGCCCAAGATCCTGGGAGAAGAGTGGAGGAGAGAGGATTGCAGCGAGGCCATCCCCTCTCAGGGTTTATTTCTCAGTTTCCTCCTCACTGTCCCTGTCTCTCTTGCCTTCCAGTGAGTACATGTGACCTAAGGTTAAAAAAAAAAAAAAGGGTGAAGGCCAGCAGTTGGTGGTTAAAGGCACTGGGTTCCCACATGGCTGACTATGGTTTGAGTCCTGGACCTGATGGCTTGCTTTCTCACTTTCCCTTTCTCTGTCTCTCTCTGGTCAAATTAAAAAATAATAATGAGTGGAATTAAATTTTAAAAAATTATTTAAAAAACTAATAAAATAGGGACCAGAAGATGGCGTAATGGTTACATTGCTGGACTGCCATGTAGTTGACCATGGTTCAAGTCCCGGACCCAGTGGCTTAAAACTCACACCGGGTGCGTGTGCGTGCGTGCCCAAGATCCCAAGAGGAGGATAGAGGAGAAGGGATTGCGGCGTGACCATCCCCCCTGGGGGGGTGATTTCTCACTTTCTGTCTCTCTATCTCTCTCTGTCTTTCTGGCGAACATGTGTGCCCTATAGCAAAAACCTCTCAAAAAACAAACAAACACTAGTAAAATGGTATAGTATTTGCATGTTACCTACATGTGTCCCTCTGTATATTTTAAGTCATCTCTAAGTTACCTATAATATCTGATACAGTGTAAATGCTGTGTCAATAGTTACACTGGATTTTTAAATTTTTGTATTGTTATTTTGAATCTTCTTAAAAATACAGTTTTTTTACAAATGTATGATAGAGTGCATGCATGTGCACACAAGAGAGCGCAAGGAAGCGAGAGAGAGAGGGAGAGAGATGAGCACCCTCCACAGGGTCTGGGCACCCTGCAGTCCCCTTCCTCAGTCCTCCAGCCCATTGAATCTGGCAAGTGCCTGGTATGTTTCAGGCTGACCTGACCAAGGATTCACACCGTGGTTGCCACATGGGATTCAGCTTCTCTTAAGTAGCACATTACTGAGCCAGCCCTATTTAAAAATAGTTTTGAAGGCCAGCCAGGTGGTATGGTGGTTAAGGTGACTGGACCCCACATTGCCGACTGTACAGTTCGAGTCCTGGACCCAGCAGTTTGGAAAACATGCCATATGTGGCGTAAGTGCCAGAAATCCAGAGTGGAGAATGGAGAAGGGATTGTGGCTTTGTCATCTCCCCTAGTGAGTTCTTTTTCACCCTCCATCTTCGGTGAGCACATGTGCCTCAGCAAATTAAAAAAAATTTTTTTCGAGAGTTTTTTGCTATAGGACTCGTGCATTCACCAGAAAGACAGAGAGAGACAGAGACAGAAAGTGAGAAATCACCCCCCAAGTAGGATGGCCATGCCACAATCCCTTCTCCTCCATTCTCTTGGGATTTGGGGCACTCATGCACATACGCCTGGTGTGAGTTTAAGCCACCGGGTCTGGGACTTGAACCATGGTCGACTACATGGGAGTCAAGCGACATAGCCATTACACTAACTGCTGGACCCCCCCCAAATTTTATGTTTTGAGTTGTGATTAGTTGAATTCATATATGCAGAAGCCATGGGTGTAGGATCAATCATACTTGTAGATCTGACTAATTTACTTCACGGTTTCCCTTTAATTAAAGTTGATTCCCTTCTCTTGATTTCTCTATCCAAAGTAACCACTAGTAACACTTTCATATAATTCCATCTAGAAAAGCTACATACACTGATGCAAGGGAGGCCCGTGTTTCTGATTTTATATATTCCTTTCACAGATAGCTTGTGTCAGTGTTTCCACGGCAGCGCTTGTTGTATGTATGTTTTATTTACAGATGAAGGAGCATACGTACTGTTACTAACTTTGCCTCTTTCACTTAATGTATCTGGAAGATCTTTCTATATCAAGACATACGGAACTATTGAGGAAGATATTACTAAACTCAGAGGCGCTTTCCATAGCCTGTGGTCCCGTTGTCACTTCTCATTTGGTCTCCCAGGGAGGGATGGGGGGTGGTGGAGTGCCAGTCATCCCACTGGGACTAAGATCCCCTCTTCCAGTCTTGCCGTGTGATACTTCTATGGGACACTGCCACACACACGCTCCTGGTGTCAGTACTAAACTTTGCTTTTCTCTCTAGTTTCTCTCGTCCCCAAACTGTCCGTGTATATGGAGGGTTGAAGGATGGCTGTCTTTCTCAGTCTGATGGAGGGAGGCTGGTATTTCTTTTTGCTCACGGTCTGCCTGCTCATGTCTGACTTCTTTTATTTTCACTCCAGGGTAAACCATATGTCTTTGACCGTGTGTTCCCCCCAAACACGACTCAGGAGCAAGTTTACCATGCCTGCGCTATGCAGATTGTCAAAGGTAATGGATGTGTTTTTAGAGTGTGCTCTCTCAGGTTCCCCATTGTCTATCCAGCTTATCTCCACCAGTGCTCTTTCTCTACCTTCTCTTCCAGATGTCCTTGCTGGCTACAATGGCACCATTTTTGCTTATGGGCAGACATCCTCAGGGAAAACACATACCATGGAGGTGAGAGTCCCGGCATCTGTGTGTGGTGAGGAGCCAGGAAGATCAAGGAATCTCAGTGGAGAAAGTTCCAGGGATTAAACATGGCCTGGTCTAGATGGATACAGAATATCAACTGAAGGGCAATGTGACAGGGACATTTAATGGAGTTCCTTCAACCTGCTGCAGTTCACCCTGCTTCCTACTACTTTTCTTCTTTTTATTTTATTTTTAATTGCCAGAGGGTTTGTGTACTCACCAAAGAGAGACAGAGAGAGGCAGTGGGAGAAAACACCCCCCACCGTGGGGCATGATCACGCTGTAATCCCTTCTCCATTTTTCAACTTGTTGGGATTTTGGGCATGCACTCATACATGTCTGGTATGTTTTTTTTCTTTCTTTCTCTCTCTCTCTATCTTTTTAAGATAAATTTTTGCTATAGGGTGTGAGCACTCACCAGAGAAAGAGAGATAGAAAGTGAGAAATCACCACCCAGGAGGAATGGCCACCTTACAATCTCTTCTCCTTTCCCCTCTCGGGATTTTGGGCATGCATGCATACGTGCCTGGTGTGAGTGTAAGATGCCAGGTCTGGGACTCAAACCACGGTCGACTACGTGCGAGTCCAGTGATATAACCATCACACCATCTGCTGGTCCTGCCTGGTGTGTTTTTCACGCTGCCAGGCCTGAGATTCAAACTTTGGTCAGCCATGTGGGATCCAGTTCCCTTAGCCACTAGTCCATGGGTCTGGCCTTCCAGTTTTCTTCATTTGTTCTGCAAAAGCTGCAAAAGCTACAGCAATGGAAGTTCAAGGGCTGCTCAGCTATTTCCTCCTAGAGTAGACCTGCTGGTGACCATCTCCCAACGTAGGATGATCTTACCAACTCTTTTTTTTTTTTTTAGAGAGATTTTTGCTACAAGGTGTATGTGCTCACTGGAGAGACAGAGAAATCATCCACCGGGGGGGGGATGGCCATGTCTCAGTCCCTTTTCCTCCATTCTCCCCTTGGGATTTGGGACACACATCATGCATACATGCCCAGCATGAGTTTTTTTTTTTTCTTTTTTCTTTTATTTTTTGAGAGGTTTTTACTATAGGACACATGCACTCACCAGAAAGACAGAGAGAGACAGAGAGACAGAAAGTGAGAAATCACCCCCTGGGGGATGGTCACGCTGCAATCCCTTCTCCTCCATTTTCTTCTCGGGATCTTGGGCACGCACGCACACGTGCCCAGCATGAGTTTAAGCCACTAGGTCTGGGACTCGAACCATGGTCAACTAAATGAGAGTCCAGAAACGTAGCTATTATGCCATCTGCTGGTCCCCCGGTGTGAGTTTTAAGCTGCTGGTTCTGGGACTCGAACCACGGTCAAATACGTTGGAGTCCAATGACATAACCATTATGCCATCTGCTGATCCTGATCTTACCAACTCTTAACAGCTATGCTCACCTGCACACTTCTGGGCTGTCTTGTTCTTACTGAGCCCCAGCCTCACTCTGAAATACCTCACTTCCCAGGGAAAGCTGCACGACCCCCAGCTGATGGGAATCATTCCTCGAATTGCCCGAGACATCTTCAACCACATCTACTCCATGGATGAGAACCTCGAGTTCCACATCAAGGTGATAGGGGATGACAGCCAGGCATCCTCAGGCAGGAATAGATCAGTGTGAACCCATTATGATCCTGGCCTCTCCAGCTTTGCCCTTCCCCTGTGGTTACCTTGGCTCCCTCCCTTTGTGAAGATGCTGTCGTCTGCTCGTCCCCATCCCACCACCACCATTTGAGCAGGTCACAGTAGCTTGGAATTTCCGTGTCACATTTTGGGTAGGCCCTCTTCACTTCATACTCCTTCTTTTTCCTTTGCTAGGTTTCTTACTTTGAGATTTACCTGGACAAAATCCGTGACCTTCTGGATGGTAAGAATGTAACCCCAGCGGGTGAGGGTGTATGAGGAGGATGAGGCAAAGACAGATCATAATACCCTTGGGATTAGGTACTTTTTGCAAAGAGATGCAGAAGGCACAAGGACACACACGCTTGTACCCAACTCCTTTGACTCATCTCAGCAACAATTTCTAAAAACTGAGAGGGTCAGAGATGGGCTTAAAGGCCAAGCCTACATCTAAACAGCCTGAGGGGAGCCAGAGCCATGGGGCTGGACCTGAGAAGGAAGAGGAAGAGCCTAAGTGCAGTTGAGGCAGTTGAGGCTTCATAGGGGAAAACTTCCTGTCTTTAGCACGTAGAAGAACCACCACCCGAATGGACTGCAGGGTGCAGAGGGGCTGGGGTGGAAGTGCTGGCCTTGCTCACGCTGCGTTGTCTTAATTCAGTGACCAAGACGAATCTGTCTGTGCATGAGGACAAGAACCGAGTGCCATTTGTCAAGGTGAGGGCGAGGGGGGCACCTGTGAGGGGCAGTGTATCGAGACTGTGGGCGAGGGAGGACAAAGGGTCAGTGACCCAGCAGCTGGAGGTGAATATCCTGGAGGGGTGAGTGTGCTGAGGGTCCAGGGAGTCGGGGGCCTGGAAAAGACACTGTCTTAAAAGGCCATTTGGTCAGCATCCAGGCAATTTGCAAAGAGTTTGCGGGTCACCGTCCATTTGCCCCCTGCAGGGCTGTACTGAGCGCTTTGTGTCCAGCCCGGAGGAGATTCTGGATGTGATCGATGAGGGGAAGTCAAATCGTCATGTGGCCGTCACCAGTGAGTGGGGATAGAAGGGTTCTTGAGTCTGGGAATCTGCCTGCTTGTGTGCCTCCGGGGGCACAGGGACTCGAAAGTAAGCAAGGAAAGGCTGCGCCCTCCAGAGAGGGCCACCCTTGTCTGTCTGGGAGAGGGAGTGGCAGGGCCAGCCGCTGCGGGCAGGGTGTGGCTTCTGTGGCACAGGGATTGCTGGTGCAGGTCCTCTCTCCTCGCTCCTGTAGACATGAATGAACACAGCTCTCGGAGCCATAGCATCTTCCTCATCAACATCAAGCAGGAGAACATAGAGACCGAGCAGAAGCTCAGTGGGAAGCTGTATCTAGTGGACCTGGCAGGGAGTGAGAAGGTCGGGGGTCCAGTGGGATAGGGTGGGTGGGTAGGGAAGAAGGTCTTAGGGGATGGCCCATTTTTATTAAATAAAAAAATTTTAATTGAGATATAATTCACATACTATAAAGTCCACAACTTTATTTTATTTATTTTTTTTTTGAGAAGTTTTTGCTATAGGGCACATATGCTCGCCAGAAAGACAGAGACAGACAGAAAGCAAGAAATCATCCCGTGGGGGGGGGATGACCATGCCACAATCCCCTCTCCTCCGTTCTCCTCTCAAGATCTTGGGCATATACACACACGCACCCGGTGTGAGTTTAAGCCACCAGGTCTGGGACTCGAATGTGGTCAACTACATGGGAGTCCAGCGACGTAGCCGTTACGCCAACTGCTGGTCCCAAGACCACAACTTTAAAGTGTGCAATGCAGTGCTGCTCAGCATATTTGCAAGGTTGTGCAGCTCTCCCCACCATCTACTCCCAGAACGTTTTGTCACCATTAATAGTCGCTGCATTCTCCCCGCCCTCATCAGCCACTTGTCTACTTTCTGCCTATGGGTTTGCCTACCCTGAACATTTCAGATCATGGAATGTATGATATTAAAATGTGGCAGGCAGTGGGGGTTGAGTAGGGGTGGCCTTTGGTGAAGAGTTTCGGGGCACAGAGGAAGGGCCTTCCCGGATGCCGACAGCATCTCCTTTATTCCGTTTCCCATTTCCTCCCTTCTCCTTGGATAGAGCCCTGGGAAGTGGGAAAGAGGGGGTGACAGCCTCCGTGGCTTCTCATGACGCACTCCCCTCATGCCTTGGCAGGTCAGCAAAACTGGAGCGGAGGGAGCTGTGCTGGACGAGGCAAAGAATATCAACAAGTCCCTGTCTGCCCTGGGGAATGTGATCTCCGCGCTGGCCGAGGGCACTGTGAGTGTTGCTGGGGTCCCTGTACCTGAGTTTGCCCACCTCCCCACTTTCCCCTGGTGCCCCACCCAGTCATGCCCCAATCCATGGGCTGCTTGATCCCCCAGCCAACCCCCCTCTCCTGCCTGATCCCCATTAACTTTATTTTTCTGACTCATGGTTTCCCTCTGCCCCCAGAAAAGCTACGTTCCATACCGGGACAGCAAAATGACGCGGATTCTCCAGGACTCTCTGGGGGGGAACTGCCGCACCACCATGTTCATCTGCTGCTCCCCATCCAGTTACAACGATGCGGAGACCAAGTCCACGCTGATGTTTGGGCAGCGGTCAGTGGCCCCAGCTGCCGCCCCGGCTCTCGCAGCTCTCCCTTTCCAGTGTCACCCAAGCCTAGGTCTCATTTCTGTTCCTCTGCTCTTCACCCAGGGCAAAGACCATTAAGAACACTGCCTCAGTGAATCTGGAGCTGACTGCCGAGCAGTGGAAGAAGAAGTATGAGAAGGAGAAGGAGAAGACAAAGGCCCAGAAGGAGACCATTGCAAAGCTGGAGGCCGAGCTGAGCCGGTGGCGCAATGGTTAGGGCAGGGATGCTGTGGGTCTGGAGCGGGTTGGGGAGTCGCGGCATCAGGGAACCAGCCCTGTCTAGGAGCTGCTTAAGGTCAGGCCAGTCTCCAGGAAGGAGAACTGTTGTTCTGGAGGGGTGCAGTAAACGATCATGAGAGAAGGGAGAGAGGGGCTGAATACCTTCCCTCCCTGTAACCCCTGAAAAGGTTGAAGGTCCACTTGGTAATAGATGGGGCCTCAAGGGCTTGGCAGTGGGCACAAGGAAAGAAGGACTTGCAGGTTCAGCTTTCTCTTCCATCCCTCACCTGTTCTTCCCCTCTGCCAGGAGAGAATGTGCCTGAGACCGAGCGTCTGGCTGGGGAGGATGCAGTCTTGGGAGCCGAGCTCTGCGAGGAGACCCCCGTGAACGACAACTCGTCCATCGTGGTGCGCATCGCGCCTGAGGAGCGGCAGAAATACGAGGAGGAGATCCGCCGCCTCTATAAGCAGCTGGACGACAAGGTGAGGGCATCCAGGCAGGCACAGGGGGGCGCTAGTGGGAGGAAAGGCGAGGGACTGCAGAGAGCAGCCTGGACTGCCTTTCACTTTATTTTATTTTTTGATTTAAAATTTTCATCACTGGAGCTGGCAGGTGGCGTGGTGGTTAAAGATGCTGGACTGCCACATGGCTGTTTGAGTCCTGGGCCTGGTAGTTTGCTTTCTCACTTCTTTTTTTCTCTCTCTCTCATTCTGTCCCTCTCTGGTCAAAGTAAAATAAATACATAAATAAAATAAAGTTAAATAAAACAATTCCTAAAAAAATAAAAAAAATAACATTTCCAATATTGAGAGAGAATAAAGGCAAGTCACAGAAGGGAAGGTCATTGCTTCACACATAACAAAGAATGCTTACCCGGGGACTAGCAGGTGGCGTAGCAGTTATGCTGCTGCACTCCCACATGATCCACCGTGGGTTGAGTCCTGGACTCAATGACTTAAAAATTGGACTGGTGTGTGTGTGTGTGCATGCCCAAGGTCCAGGGAGGAGAATGGAGGAAAAGGGATTGCAGTGTGGCCATCCCCCTTGGGAGATCATTTCTCACTTTCCCTCTTACTGTCTCTGTCTCTGTCTCTCTGGCAGGCACACACACTCTAAGGCAAAAACCTCTTAAAAAAAAAAGAATCTTTACCCAGAATACATAAAGAAATCTCATAGTCAATAAGAAAAAGATAACCTAATAGAAAAATGCCCCCCCCAAAAAAAAATCACAGGAAAAGAAATGTAAGGCCAGCCCTGCAGTGCAGTGACCTCTCCTCACTCACCAGCTAATCTCCCCGTTGCCAGCGGTGACACTGAACTTGCTCAGGTCTTTCATCAGCCTGTGAAGCACCTTGGCAATTCATTTTTGCTGGTGTCTACTGGCCTGCTGGAGGTGCTGCAGCTCAGTCTCCAGAGACAGCATGGTGGCATAAGAAGCCTAACCCCTCATGACCAACTGCAGTGTGAATCTTAGCCCTGGCAGCGAGGAAAAAACCGCACTGAGTGCATGTGTGTATGCGTGCCCGACTCTGACTGGGTGGAGAAATGAAGGAAAAAGAATTACAGTGCGGCCATGCTCCATTCAGGCATCTCTTTCTCTCTCTAGTGAGCACATCCTCTGGCAAAACAAACATAAATTGCCTATGTAGTATACAAATGAAAAATGAAAGGGACCAGCAGGTAGTGTAGTGGTTAAGGCACTGGAATCCCACACAGCCGACCATGGTTCAAGTCCTGACCTGACAGCTTGAAAATCACACTGGGCGGGTGTGTGCATGCCCCAAATCCCAGGAGGATAATGGAGTAAAGGGATTGTGGCATGGCCGTCGCCCCTGGGGCAGGGGGTGATTTCTCACTTTCCCTCTTACTATCTTTCTCCTCTCTGGTGAATGTGTGCCCCCAAGGCAAAAACCTTAAAAACATATAAATTAAAAAATTTATAAACTATATTATTATTTTTAGATTTTTACCATAGGGTTTGTGTGCTCACTGGAGAGAGACGGAAGAGAGAAAGTGAGAAATCAGTCCTCTGGGAGGATGGCCAAACCGTAGTCCCCTCTTCATTCTCTTGGAGGAATGCTTGTGGGGCAGGCACGTGTATGCTTTTCAGGCCACTGGGTCTGAGGCTGAAACCATGGAGTTGGCTATGTGAGATCCAGCACCTTAACTACCATACTATCCACTGTTCGCATAAAAGTATCTTTAAATGGCTATCTAAGAGTACATTTATCAAAATGTATTTAACCATTCACTTATTATAGGGTTTGTGATTTTGTTGTTGTTTTTACTATTATAAATAACTGTGAAATGATTCTTTGCCTAATATGCATGAGACTTCATTTTTGAATGACTTACATAGAATGGAGTAATAAAGTAGGATTTTTAAAGAATCATTTTATCTAATCTTATCCATTATTTTTCATTTATTTATTTATTTTTATTTGACAAGAGAGAGACAGAGAGGGAAAATGAGAAAGCAAGCCACCCGGTCCGGGACTCAAACCACAGTAGGCCATATGGGAGTCTAGCACCTTAACTACCATGCCACCTGCTGGCCCCTAGAGTAGGATTTTTTAAAAGTTATTTAATTTTATTTATTTATTTTAATTTGACCAGAGAGAGAGAGAGAGAGAGAAAGCAAGGCACCAGGTCCGGGACTGGAAGCGTGGTTGCCCATGTGGAAGTGTCCAGCTCCTTAACCACCACACCACTCGCTGGTCTCCCAAGCAGGATTTTTTTAAAAAAGAATTGTGTTATTTAACTTTATTGATTTATTTTAATTTGACCAGAAAGAGAGAGAGAGAGAGAGAGAGGGAAAGCGGGAAAGAAGCTGCCAGGTCCAGGACTCAAACCGCGGTCAGCCATGTGTGAGTCCAGCACCCTCAGCCACCACGCTACCTGCCAGCCCCAAGAGGAGGATTTTTAGATGAAAGGATATGAACATGTAAAAAGCTTTGCTGGGTATTATAAAGGTTATACACTAACTTCCAGGAAGAAAGCAATTCAAAGGTGAGCGCTGGTGTTGTGGAAAGTTGTGGAGGAAAAGACCTCTCTTTAGGACATGGATTTTTTTTTAAGAGGTTTTTGCCTTAGCTCACTGGAGAGAGAGAAAGAGACAATGAGAGGGAAAGTGAGAAATCATCCCCCTGGGGGGACGGCCATGCCACAATCCCTTCTCCTCCATTCTCCTCCTGGGATCTGGGGTGCACACGCGCACATGCCTGGTGTGAGTTTTAAGCCACCAGGTCTGGGACTCGGAACCATAGTCAGCCATGGGAGTCCGGTGGTGTAACTGCTACGCCATCTACTGGCCCCAGGACATGGGGTTTCAAACTCAAAGTTAAACAATCTGACATTTTTTCAGGGTCTTACCTCTACCCGTAACCCCCTAGCTCTAAATGGGACGACATAGTTCCCTTCACCCGTCGTTCCCCTTGTTTTCAACAGGATGATGAGATCAACCAGCAGAGCCAACTCATAGAGAAGCTCAAGCAGCAAATGCTGGACCAGGAGGAGGTAATGGGAGGGAGGGCAGGATGGGAGAAGACAGGGATTTGTGTTCATTTCTTGAAGGCATAAAACAAAAACAAAACCTTTAAAGATCAGATGGCAAGGGTGTTCTTAGGGGCTAGTCATCCCTCAAAACCAAGAAGTCTGGGAACTTTTCAGGGCTTTTCTTCAAGTACAGGTTTGGTCTAGGTGTGGCTTCTTTCCATTTCTATGAAACGTAGAGCCCACTCCCCTTTAACTTTTGCTTTGGGCGCGGGTTCAGCTTCCCCAGACCAAGCGGCCATAGGTGTGGCAGCGAGCTCTCTCACTTGCCCCTCCTCTATCTCGAAGCTGCTGGTGTCCACTCGAGGAGACAATGAGAAGGTCCAGCGGGAGCTGAGCCACCTGCAGTCAGAGAACGACGCTGCCAAGGATGAGGTGAAGGAAGTGCTCCAGGCACTGGAGGAGCTGGCAGTGAACTACGACCAGAAGTCCCAGGAGGTGGAGGAAAAGAGCCAGCAGAACCAGCTTCTGGTGGATGAGCTGTCGCAGAAAGTGGTGAGTGGCCTACAGGGGTCCAAGCACTCCCTGACCTCCCAACACCCTCCGTGGCCACGGGCCCTCCACATCCTCACAGGGTTGTGTGGTGGCACCTCTGCCCTGCGTCCAGTAGGCTGTGAGACCCTCCCCGACCCTGTCACTCCACTTTGTCTTCCTGACCCCTCTCTCTTCACACTGTTCTATAGGGACTGCGTGCTCTTTGTAGCAGCCTTCAGTGTCATGCATGAAGCAATAGGCCCCTGTCTGGGATGGGGAGGGAAGGAGGAGGATGGTGATGGCAGTGACCTACGGGGCTGTCCCTAGGCCACCATGCTGTCTCTGGAGACTGAGTTGCAGCGGCTCCAGGAGGTCAGTGGACACCAGCGAAAACGAATTGCTGAGGTGCTGAACGGGCTGATGAAGGACCTGAGTGAGTTCAGTGTCATCGTGGGCAACGGGGAGATTAAGCTGGTGAGTGGGGAGAGGTAGCAGCCTTACTCAGGGCGTTCTTGTTCTGGGCATTGGTGGGAGATGCAAGGTGGGATGATCCAGGTCCTCAGGAATACTGTACTGAGGAAGCCAGCCAAAGAGCCAGGAAACAGGCCTTCAAATTAGACACAGGAAAACAAGTACAAGGGTGAAGACATTCTAAACAATACTGAATAAAGAGACAATGAGGGGACCAGCAGTTAGTGTAATGGCTATGTCGCTAGACTCCCACATAGTTGACCATGGTTCGAGTCCCAGACCCAGTGGCTTAAACTCATGCCGGGTGCGTGTGCGTGCGTGCCCAAGCTCCCGAGAGGAGAATGGAGGAGAAGAGATTGCAGCGTGGCCATCCCCCTGGGGGGTGATTTCTTGCTTTCTGTCACTCTGTCTCTCTCTGTCTTTCTGGCAAGGGCATGTGCCCTATAGCAAAAACCTCTCCAAAAAAAAGAGACAATGGGCATGTGCTTGAAGCAGGATTTAGAGGTGAAGGCGGAGTTGGGAATGACTTGCAAATGTATGGAAATCAGAATGACTGATCTGGGCAATCAAGCAGATCATTTTGCCTCTACAAGAAAGTCACAATATGGGCCAGGCAGTGGTGAAGGTGGCTGGATCCCACATGGCTGATTATGCAGTTTGAGTCCTGGACCCAGCGGCTTGAAAAACATGCCAGGCACATGTGTGTGCATGCCCTAAACCCCAAGGGGAGAGTGGAGGAGAGAGATTGCAAAGTGGCCATCCCCCCATGGGAGGTGATTTTTCGCTTCTCTCTCTGTCTCTCTCCAGTGAGCGCACACTCCCTATAGCAAAACTGAAAACAAAACAAAATTTTTAAAAAAGCAGAAATTTATTTAAAAATAAAAAAATAAAATCACATTGCTTTATAAGGTAGAAGAAAGAGGGCTGTCAGAACTCAATTTTTAAATGCAAATAGAAGGATTTAGCATGAAATGCCAGGCAATTGCTGCTAAAGGTTTTCAGAAAATCCCTATCCCACTTGAGTCCCTGTACATGTGGGTGTGGGGGTAGGCGGAAGGTAGAAGGGAATGGGTAGAGGCCCCCCCTGCAGCAGAGAAGTGTCTTTTATTCCTTTGTCCCCCACAGCCAGTGGAGATCAGCGGGGCCATCGAGGAGGAGTTCACTGTGGCCCGACTCTACATCAGCAAAATCAAATCGGAGGTCAAGTCTGTGGTCAAGCGGTGCCGGCAGCTGGAGAACCTCCAGGTGGAATGTCATCGCAAGATGGAAGTCACGGGGCGGGAGCTCTCCTCCTGCCAGCTCCTCATCTCGCAGGTGAGTGCCTGAGCTTGAGAGCCGGTGCATGCCGTGGGAGAAAGAAGGCTACCCTGTGGTTATGGATTAAACCCCGAACACCCACCTTTGTCAGAGTCCCAGGGTCAGCTGAAAGCAAGGACAGGAGAGCTAGGGTGGTGGGAGGGAGGCCAAAGAAGGGAAGGGTCAGCGGGTACTGCCTCTGGGCCGAGAGGATCTAAAGGAAGGGTGTCCAGAGGAATGGCCTCTGACCCTGCATCCTCACGGAAGCAGGAGGGGAGGGCTGGAGAGCTGGAGTTACTGGAGGTCTGCACTGCCTGCAGTTGTGTCATTAGCTCCATCCATCTTCCTCTTCTCACCGACCCTCTTCCACCAGCACGAGGCCAAGATCCGCTCACTTACCGAATACATGCAGAGCGTGGAGCTGAAGAAGCGGCACCTGGAAGAGTCCTATGACTCCCTGAGTGACGAGCTGGCCAAGCTCCAGGCCCAGGGTGAGGCACTCCCATCCTGGGATCTGAGATGCCAGAGGGGACAGGGAGGGAAAGTCACAAACATCAGAAGAGACCACCTGGCGGCCACTGACCCAGAGCGTTAGCCTGAAATCATGATGTTGCTCACGTGCTATTTAGCTGAGCTTTTCATGTAACTTATTTTACTAGAACCAGTGTTCTATATTTCTGCTGTATCAAGGTAGACTGTCCTAACCTAGAAGAACCTCGCCGAGGGTGCGACCCCTGCCCTGCCCAGAGGTCTGGTCATGTGAAGTTCATTCTGCAGGACACAGGCTGGACATAAGTTGTCGCTTCCTCTTTCC
>NW_006209847.1:3923121-3925863 GCF_000334495.1 Tupaia belangeri chinensis | reverse complement strand
CTTTCCCTTAGAAACTGTGCATGAAGTGGCTCTGAAGGACAAGGAGCCAGACACACAGGATGCAGATGAAGTGAAGGCGAGTGGGGAAGTTGTGGGGGAGGAGGGGCCTGGCAGGGCGGGGACTGTGCACTCTCACTGGGTTCATGTCTGGGAGACTGCCTGTGAGCTTGAGTGGGACCATTTGCAGAAGGCCCTGGAGCTGCAGATGGAGAGCCACCGGGAAGCCCACCACCGGCAGCTGGCCCGGCTCCGCGATGAGATCAACGAGAAGCAAAAGACCATTGATGAGCTCAAAGAGTAAGAATTCCCAAGGGTGGTCCCAGTCTCCACCAGGTTCTCTTGCCCTGCTGTACCCATCCAGTGATCCCTCTGAGCCTCCATCTTTACCTTCCATGTGTCATTCCTTCAATAATGGTGCAGCTCTTGGGACCAGCAGTTAACGTAATGGCTATGTCGCTGGACTCCCACGTAGTTGACCGCGGTTCACGTCCCGGACCCGGTGGCTTAAAACTCATACCGGGCGCGTGTGCGTGCATGCCCAAGATCCCGAGAAGAAAATGGAGGAGAAGGGATTATGGCGTGACCATCCCCCCTGGGGGGGTGATTTCTCATTTTCTGTCTCTCTGTCTCTCTCTCTCTGGCAAGTGCACACGCCCTATAGCAAAAAGCTCTCCAAAAAAAAAAAATAATGATGATGATGCAGCTCTGCAGCCCAACTTCAGGAGATACAAAGAATAAGGACTAGTCTCTACCCGTGAGGCCCCAAGAGAGTGCAGGGTTCCTTACTTGGTCATGGAGACAGTGATCTGACGCTACCTCTGCCATGTAAATATGCCATGTAGATATACCCATTGTTTATTATTATTATTATTTATTATTTTTAAAGGTTGCTATAGGACACATGTGCTCATCAGAGATAGAGAGAGGGAAAGTGAAAAAGCAAGCCACCAGGTCCAGGACTTGAACTGCAGTCAGCCAAGTGGGAATCCAGTGCCTTAACCACCATGCCACTTGCTGGCCCCAGATGTACCCATTCTAACCAGACTCACTCGCACAAGAGGGAGGACCCTTAAGGAACTGGTTTTCCCTTTGCCTCTCATGATCATGTTTTGTTTTTTCTCTCTGATACGTCTTGACTGTCCATAGCCTGAATCAGAAGCTCCAGTTAGAGCTCGAGAAGCTTCAGGCTGACTACGCGAAGCTGAAGAATGAAGAACACGAGAAGAGCACCAAACTGCAAGAGCTGACGTGAGTGACCCTCTGGCCTGCAGACTGTGGCCACACAGGCTCAGAACTGCTACTTGGACACGTGGGCAGGGCAGGATGCATGTGGAAAGGTGACGGGACCATTCACAGGAAGCTAGCAGGTGGTGTGAGGAAAGGGAGGAAGGAGACTTGCAGAAATGATCATGGTTAGGTGTAGCAACATAGAAAGGGATGTGGATGTTCTGTGAGTCATAGGAAGCTTATATCTGTAACCCCAGATACTCAGGACGCTGAGGTAGAAGGTCATGAGTTGGAACCCTCAGAGGAGAATAGTGGAGAAGGGATTGTGGTGTGACCATCACCCCCAGGGGATGATTTCTCACTTCCCCTCTTTTCCCTCTCTCTGTGTCTCTCTCTGGTGAGTGCATGCACCCTATAGCAAAAACTAAAAAAAAAAAAAAAAAAAAAAAAAAAAAAAAAAAAAAAAAAAAAAAAAAAAAAAGTTATATATTTATAGAAAAATAGTCTGCAGGAGGGGGGCAGCAGGTGGTGTGGTGGTTGAAGTGCTGGACTCCCACATGGCCGACTGTGGTTTGAGTCCCAGACCTGGCATCTTGCTTTCTCATTTTCCCTTTCTCTCCTCTGGTGAGCATGCATGCCCTATAGCAAGTTAAAAATAGTAAATAATGAATAAAACTAAATAATTCTTAAAAAGAAATAGGAGTGACAGAATGGGGGCAGGGGAGGGAAAATCCTGAGGGATTTTTCTGGTCATTTTCTCTTTATTTCTCTTGCTGCAGATTTCTGTACGAGCGACATGAGCAGTCCAAGCAGGACCTCAAGGGTCTGGAGGAGACAGTCGTGAGTGGTTTCCTTCTGTGCCAAATTAACAGGGTCTCAGGGGGTTCATTTCCCCACCTCCCTGATATCTTCCTAAACCCACTGCTCCTGCCATTTGGCATAACAGGGACACGTTTTTTTCCTAAGGTTGAGTGAACCACTTGACTATGTAGACTGAAGGTTCCAGTGATTTTGGAGGGAGAAGTTTGACCTGGTGTGTGGCTGTCCCCAATTTTTCATCATTTCTTTCCAGGCCCGGGAACTCCAGACCCTCCACAACCTTCGCAAGCTGTTCGTTCAAGACGTCACGACTCGAGTCAAGAAAGTGAGTGCCGTCCTCGGGTATGGCCAGCCTCTACAGGTTCATCCCACCTGCTGTTCCAGTGGGGCTGCCTGGGCCTGGCCTGGGTGTGGCCTGTTCCATCTCAGGACAGTCACATCTTTCCTTCCATCTCTAATCAGAGTGCAGAAATGGAGCCCGAGGACAGTGGGGGGATTCACTCCCAAAAGCAGAAGATTTCCTTTCTTGAGAACAACCTGGAACAGCTTACAAAGGTTCACAAACAGGTACGAGTGCGGAGAAGGGGCCAAGAGTACTTTTAAGGCCAGTTGCCTAGGATACCCAAATTCTCGGAGGCCCCTGGATTTAGGGAAATCTAGCTGCATGTCTGCCTTACTTTCCTTTTCCTTTCCCTA
>NW_006209847.1:3921995-3923090 GCF_000334495.1 Tupaia belangeri chinensis | reverse complement strand
CTTTATACCAAATGAGGAGTCTTTAAAATTCTTATGGGAAATACATACTATGAAAAAACTAGGCATGGATTTCAAACTTTTTTTGCACTAAAATAAACTCGTACTTTAGTTGCATTTGTCCATGGACTTTTTCAAGGCCCCTCATATTGGGCCCTCCCTTTTACCTTGTCCTTTGTTCCCTGTTTTCCCTTCTCAGAATTTCCAACCTATTTCTACTCAAAGTGGAATTCCCCAGGCCTAAATGGGGGGAGAGGTCAGAGCTGACGGAGATTGCAGAGGCACTGATCTGTACCCATTCTAGGGGGCGCTGGCCAGACTTCAGCCACAGGTGGAGGCAGGGAGACCAGAAGCAAGGCAACTGTGCTGCCTCCTGTAGCGAGAGCGCCATCTGCCTTGGCCAGGCAGGCATGCAGGGACATTACATCCTTGGGATAGCCAGCCAGCCCCTGGGCACCCCAGTCACGACTCTTGTGTATTAAGCTGCTGCCTCTCTATCCCCTCCGTGCTGCTGCGGCTCCATAGGTGGATGACTGGGTTGCAAAGGTACGGGGTGGGGAGGCAGAGGGCAGTCCAAAGGAGCCAGGACAGGAAATGTTTGGTGTGTACAGAGCAAGAGCACCTCGCCAGCCCACATACCTGTGCCTTGAGGACGGACTGGCTCCTAACTGGCTCTTCTAATGCGTTCACAGAAGGAAACCCTGACCGATACTTTATGTCCTTTCTTTCAAGTCCTCCTGAAAATTCTATTTGAACTCATTTGCTTTAGCCTAGAACTTTCTCTCTCTTTTTAAGGAATTATCTATTTATTATTATTTTTAATTTTTAAAAATGTGCTATAGGGCATGTGCACTCACCATAGAGAGACAAAGAGATAGAGTGGAGGGGGGAGTGAGGAAGCAAGCGGGCAGGTCCAGGACTCAAACCACAGGTGGCTATAGGAGTCCAGCACCCTAACCACCATGCCACCTGCTGGTCCCAAGCCTAGACCTTTCACTGCTTTTCCTCTCCCAGAGTAGTGCCCAGCATATACAGTAATAATCAGTACATCTTTTTTTTTTTTTTTTTGGAAGGAGTAACTTTTTCTTTTGGGGGTTG
>NW_006209847.1:3904842-3921823 GCF_000334495.1 Tupaia belangeri chinensis | reverse complement strand
TGTACTATATATATTATATATTGTACATATTATATATATATATATAAATTTAGATTTTTGATAAAGGGCATGTCACTGGAGAGACACAGAAAAAGAGTGGAAAAGTGAGAAATCACCTCCCCCCCAGGTGGCATGGCCACTTGCAGTCCCTTCTTCATTCTCCTCTTAGGATTTTGGGCATGCACATACATGCTCTTGGCATGTTTTTCAGGTCGCTGGGTCTGGGACTCTAAACTATACAGTTGGCCATGCTACCTTAACCACCATACCACCTGGCTGGTCCTATTTATTTATTAATTTATTTAAAAAATTATTTATTTATTTAAATTTGACCAAAGAGGGACAAAGAGAGAGAAGGAAACTGAGAAAGCAAGCCGCCAGGTCTGGGACTCAAACTGTGGTTGGCCATGTGGGAGTCCAACCTCCTTAACCACCACGCCACCTGCTGGCCTCTCCTATTTATTTTTTAAAACTTTAACATTTTTATTTATTTCTCCCACGAGAGAGAGAGAAAGACACCCCCAACAGGATCTTCACGCTGTGATCGATCCCAGCCTTAGCCACCCAGGATCATGGGCACATGCACAGCCAGAGTGTTCAAGAGAGGCCTTGGGATCTGAACCCTGGACTTCGTTAGGCTTCAGCATCACTGAGTGTTGTATACTGCTGTGCCACTGCAGCCTTGTGTTTTATTTATTTTATTTGACCTGCAGAGGGCTTTCCTGCCATGTTTGCTTCCTTTGTTTATCCTAAAACAATGTGAACCGGGGCCAGTAGGTAGCATGGTGGTTAAGTCCACTAGACTCACACATGGCAAACTGTGGTTCAAGTCCCAGACCTGGAGGCTTGCTTTCTCACTTTCACTCTCACTCTGTCCCTCTCTAGTCAGGTTAAAATAAATAAATAAAGTTAAATAAAAATAATTTTTTGAGAGTTTTTTGCTATAGGGTGCGTGCACTCACCAGGAAGACAGAGAGACAGAAAGCAAGAAATCACCCCCCATGGGGGATGGCCATACCTCAATCCCTTTTCTATTCTCCCCTCAGGATCTTGGGCATGCACCCACACGCGCCCGGTGTGAGTTTAAGCCACTGGGTCTGGGACTTGAACCGCTGTCAACTACATGGGAGTCCAGTGACATAGCCGTTATGCTATCTGCTGGTCCCAAATAAAAATAATTTTTTAAAAATGTGAACAGACCAGCCCTGTGACCTAGTGGTTAAGTGAGCGATATTCCCCCATGGCCGACTATTCCAGCAGGGATTGCATCATGACCAAAGCCCTTTAGGGGATGCTTCTGACCTTTCCTCCTTATTTCTCTCTGGCCAGTGCTTTCTGGCAATTAAAAAACAACAACGTGGGGCCAGCAGGTAGTGTGGTGGTTAAAGTGCTGGATTCCCATGTGGTGAACCATTGTTCAAGTCCTGGACCCAGCAGCTTCAAAAACACCAGGCTCGTGTGTGTGCCCAACGTTCCCAGAGGAGAATGGAGGACAAAAGATCGTGGTGTGGCCATCACCCCTGGGGAAGTAATCTCTCTCTCTCTCTTTAGCAAGTGTGGCCATCCCCCCCCTCCAGGAGAGCGATTTCTCTCTTTCTCTCTCTCTGCCTCTCTGTCTCTCTCTAGCAAGCGCACATGGCCTATGACAAAAACATAAAAACGGGCCAGCAGGTGGCGTAGTGATTAAGGCGCTGGACTCCCACATGGCCAACTGTGGTTTGCCAGGACTTGATGACTTGCTTTCTCACTTTCCCTTTACCTCTCTCTGGTCAAATTAAAAAATAACAATAAATAAAATAAAATAAGTAATTCTTATAAAAGTAAAACACCTAAAACCAAAAAGCAATGGAACAATATTGCAGAAAAGTTGAAAGACAGCTAGGAAACATTTATAATCAACTCTGCCATTCTATTTTCATTCTTGTATATTTCATTCTTCTTTCCCTCTTGGTCCAAGTGCATATTATATTGCTTTAAAAATACCAAAATACCTGGACCAGCAGGTGGCATGAAGGTTACGGCCCTGGATCCTATATGGCTGATTCCACGGTTCCAGCCCTGGAACCGGCAACTTGACTATCATGCTGGGCCTGTGTGTGTGCGTGCCCAAAATTCCCAAGAGAAGAATAGAAGAGAAGGGATTGCAGTATGGCCATTCCCCCTGGGAGGTGCTTTCTCACTTTCCCCCTCTCTGTGGCTAGTGTACATGTCCTCTAGCAAAAGCTGAAAGAAAAAAAGAAAGCTAGCAATCACAGCCTATTTCCTTTTATTATTGAAGATTTTGCTTCTGCTCTAAGTCCTCAAAACCAGAAACTGCTTCTCTGTAGGAGAGAGGATTCTCCCATCCCAGCAGTTGTAAGACTGGGAAAGAAAAGGAGAGATGTGAAATCTTCTCAGTCAACAGAATCTTAATAGGCAGGGCTCCTGCCCTGTTACCAATTAAGGGAACCTATTGTCACAGCAAAGCTGCGTTCATAATGTGTAAATGTCTGAATTAAAGCTGCGCGGCAGGAGTCCTCCTGCTTCCTCCGTGCTCCCTGCTCCCTGCTCTGCCGACTTACTGATGCCTTCCAGGCCCTGCCCCTCTTGCCATCTGTTGTGTCCTAGTCGTTATGTGGAGCCTATGAAAAGATCAGGATGTCTTTTCTGGCTGTGGTTAGGGCCATGTTCTAGCTTAATTTAAATAGGGAGGGCCAGTCTAGGAAGTCCTCAGCTGTGAAGGTAATGAGCACAAATGTTTGTGAGACCTCAAACATTTTCTTTCCTTCCTATGGGGGCACGTGTCTGTGTACGTGTGTGGGGGCTCCTGAGTCCCAGCTGCTGCGGCTGCTGCTCTGCACTGCATCGCGCCTGACCTGCACTCATTCTCCTCCACCCTGCCCACCCTCCACACTGTTCGTCTGCTCTCGCTGCCCCGCTGTTGCTGTTTGCACGCCCACCAAGCCATCTCTGGAGCAGCTGGTGCCCAGCCCCATGGTTGCCCTGGGGCCATCGGTCTGCCACAAGTTGTGGGATCTGGGAGAGGGAGTGTCTAGGCCAGATGAGACTGAGACAGAGCATTGCCACAAAGCTTCCGGGCCACCACGGACTTGGCAAGTTTTGCTGTCTAGAAAATTATGTGATTTTTTAAATGCCTGACCAACATTCACTCAGGGAAACAGAAAGGACTGGACAGAACAGCATATTACATAAAGGGAAGGAGGCCTTTCGAGGAAGCAACATGGCCTCCATCTTCTCTGACTCTTGGTTTCTCTTTATTCTCTCCCCACCCCTTTATCCCTACACACCCTCACCCCGGGGTGGCTCTGTCGGGTCACTCGCCCTTCTTTTGCCCTCTTCCCTTTGGCTGCCCCACAGCTGGTACGTGACAATGCAGATCTGCGTTGTGAGCTTCCTAAATTGGAAAAACGACTTAGGGCTACGGCTGAGAGAGTTAAGGCCCTGGAGGGTGCACTGAAGGAGGCCAAGGAGGGTGCCATGAAGGACAAGCGCCGGTACCAGCAGGAGGTGGACCGCATCAAGGAGGCCGTGCGGTACAAGAGCTCTGGCAAGAGGGGCCATTCTGCCCAGATCGGTGAGTGGACACTGCGGACAAGGGGGGACTACCACCCAGAGTAAATTCAGTGATTCCTAAGTGCCAGGCCACTAGATGATCGTTTCTTTTTCTTTTTCTTTTTCTTTCTTTTTCTTTTTTTTTTTTTTTGTAGAGGTTTTAGCTATAGGGCGTGTGCCCTCGCCAGAAAGACAGAGAGAGACAGAAGACAGAAAGTGAGAAATCGCCCCCCAGGGGGGATGGTCACGCTGCAATCCCTTCTCCTCCATTCTCCTCTCGGGATCTTGGGCACGCACGCACACGTGCCCGGTGTGAGTTTTAAGCCACCGGGTCTGGGATGTGAACCACAGTCAACTCCATGGGAGTCCAGCAACATAGCCATTATGCCAACTGCAGATCCTTTTTTTTCGGCACTAGATTATTGTTTCTAACCCACTCCTAGCCTCACTGTTCCTCCACCCCACGAAAAGTCAAAAAGCGATGAGTTATGTTGTAAGCGACTCCGTGTGACCCAGCTAACTGCCTCAGGGACCAGGGCAAGTGCAGGGTGATAAACAGCTTCCTCACGTCCGCCTGTCCTTTCTTCCACAGCCAAACCCGTCCGGCCTGGCCACTACCCGGCATCTTCACCCACCAATCCCTATGGCACCAGGAGCCCTGAGTGCATCAGTTACACCAACAGCCTCTTCCAGAACTACCAGAATTTGTACCTGCAGGCCACACCTAGCTCCACCTCAGACATGTAGTGAGTGACACAGGCATGGGCTGGTGTCCCAACCCAAGGCTCTCCAGACCCTAGAAAACATGGGGTTGGCTCAGTTCTTGGTTGAGAGTTCATTATTTCCTAGGTAGTTTCCTCTCTAACCCTTTTAAAACCACATACCTGTGATTGGAGGTGGATGTCTCCCCTCTCACCCTGCGACCATGTTTGTGTCTCCCGGGGCCGGGGGTATGCATGACTGTCTCTGAGAACGAGCAGCCTTAGTGGAGGGTACGTGGCTGAGGTGGTGTGTCTCTCCTCCGCCCATCCAGCTTTGCTAACTCTTGTACAAGCAGTGGAGCCACATCTTCCGGCGGCCCCTTGGCATCCTACCAGAAGGCCAACATGGACAATGGTGAGTGAAAAAGATGGGCCATCCAGTTTTTGGGACCCCCAGGACAAGCTGAGATACATAAGGAAAGTAAGTGACCCTAGTCTACAACAAAGTGAACTGAGCTTTTCTAGTGTGCCAAGCCTTCAAATAAAAAGATATGTTGTGGCCAGCAAGTAGTGTGGTGGTTAAGGTGCTGGACACTCCCATATGGCTGACCATGGTTCAAGTCCCAGACCTGGTGGCTTGCTTCCTCACTTTCTTTCTCTCTGTGTGTCTGTCTTCCTCTGGTCAGATAGAAATGATTGAATGAATAAATAAAATTAAAAGTAATAATTCTTTTTTTGAAAGATTTTTTGCTCTAGGGTGCATGCGCTCGCCAGAAAGACAGACAGAAAGCGAGAAATCACCCCCCCAGGGGAGATGGATACACCGCAATCCCTTCTCCTCCATTCTCCTCTTAGGATCTTGGGCACACAAGTACACGTGCCCGGCATGAGTTTAAGCCACCGGGTCCAGGATTCAAACCGTGGTTGACTGCATTGGAGTCCAGCCACATAGCCATTGCACTAACTGCTGGTCCCAAATTAATAATTCTTAAAAACAAAAACAAAGATGTGTATTGGGCCAGCCAGTGGCGTGGTGGTTAGGGAGGCTGGATCCCACATAACTGACTGCTGTTTGAGTTCTGGACCCGGGAGCTTGAAAGACACACTGAGAGTGTATGTGTATGTGTGTGTGCCTGAAATCCTGACAGGAGACTGGAGGGGAAGGGACTGTGATGTGGCCATTACTCTTCGGGGAGTGCTTTCTCACTTTCTCCCCCTCTCTTTGTCTGATAAGGGCACATACTGATAGCAAAAAGTAAATAAATAAATTTTTAAAAGATGCATATTAAAAAGAGAGTGACCCTGTACTGTAGCTCTAATCCTGCCCATCCCTTCGTGTCTTGGACTCTTAAAAGCAGACGTCTCCTATCTCTGTACCTGCTCCCACCTATACTTTCTTCTCCTCTCCTTAGCGAGGGGGTCAAGGAGGCTTTTTTTTTTGGAGAGGTTTTTGCTATAGGACCCATTCGCTCACCAGAAAGACAGAGACAGAGAGACAGAAAGTGAGAAATCACCCCCCAGGGGATATGGCCATGCCACAATCCCTTCTCGCCCATTCTCCTCTCGGGATCTTGAGCATGCAGGCACACACATGCCTGGCATAAGTTTAAGGCACCAGGTCCAGGACTCGAACCGCAGTCAACTACATGGGAGTCCAGTGACATAGCCATTACGCCACCTGCTGGTCCCAAGGGAGGCTTTTTCTCAAACACAATAATGTTGCAGCTTCAGGTTGCCGAGGAGAGCACCACAGTTGACCTTTTCTGTAAGGATTAGGCTGGGAGGGGACAGGGAGACTTATTTCTAACACCTAATCTTTTTTCTTCTGATCCTGTGTTCTCGATGACCTCTTCAGGAAATGCCACAGATATCAATGACAATAGGTACAACTTTCCCTATTACCTTTGGGGTCTCTGGGTGGGACCAGAAGAAAAGGTTAAGTTCCCTTGTGCTCAGTTTAGAGGTGCCCTGGAGCCTTTGGGGGAGGAGGAGGAAATGAGAATCATTCTTGCCATGACTGCATTGTCCAGGAGGTCCCTGTCATTCCCAGCTCAGAACACTGTCCCCATTGGCAAACCCCCTCTGTGGCTTCACCCCACTCCTGTTACGAGGTCTGGGGAAAGTCCTGTGGATATCTGATGACGTGGGTTTCTCTCCTGCCCTTGGGAAGTTTGTGACCTTGGGTGAGGCAGCTTTATCCTGGCTTGAGTTTCCTCGTGCTCCTGTGACACACGCAATCGCAGTTGCAGTCCCTGCCCGTCCTTACCTCACAGTAATGCTGTGGGAGCAAAGCGAGGATGCAGGAATCCTTTCATCTGTGTGGCGTTGATCACGGTGGGTCTCTTTCTCCAGGAGTGACCTGCCGTGTGGCTATGAGGCTGAGGACCAGGCCAAGCTCTTCCCTCTCCACCAGGAGACGGCAGCCAGCTAATCTCCTACGTGGACGGCTGCAAACCTGCACTTTCAGGTAGCTTCGGGCTGCTTCCTCTCAGCAGCCTGGTTGCCTCGGTTCTTGCTCAGAGCCTTTTGATTTTCTTGCCTTTTTAATTTTTTTTCTCTTCACCCTCTGAAAACTTTTACCAGGTGGTTACACCTCAACGCCTGCTTTCCTCTGCTGGGTTTACACTGGTGCTGCCCCCTGTGTTCTAGACCCTGCCCACCCCACTCCTTACTTTCCCTCTGGCTCTAATTGGAACCACAGTATTGCCTTTCGGCCACTAGAGGTCACTGCCACACAGCAAGAGAAGTGACTAGAATGGCTCAGCTCAAAAAGTTCGTGGAAAATGTGTACCATGAACAAACTGTTACATAGATTTTAAAAACGCTCTCACCAAAATAAACTTTTACTTTTTTTTTTTTTTGAGAGGTTTTCGCTATAGGGCACGTGCACTCGCCAGACGGACAGAGAGATACAGACAGAAAACGAAAAATCAGCCCCCAGGGGGGATGGTCAGGCCGCAATCCCTTCTCCTCCATTCTCCTCTCGGGATCTTGGGCACGCACGCACACGCGCCCGGCGTGAGTTTTAAGCCACCGGGTCCAGGACGTGGACCGGTCAACTACGTGGGAGTCCAGCGACATAGCCATTACGCTAACTGCTGGTTCCAATAAACTTTTACTTTTAGGCCATTTTTCACGAACCTTTGGAACCCCTTGTCATAGGAGACCATGGGGAGGTCATCTCACCCTCTCCTACCTCACCTTAAAGCTATTTTTGGATGGATAGGTATTTTCTGAACTAGGACGTCTCCGGTATAGGCGATAGTTGGTTTATTCATGCCCCTGTGTCCTGTCCTCCCGTATTTGTGCATGCCACCAGTAGGCTGGAGGGAATGCCCTGCGAGGTCTTCCTTTTTGTCCCGCTAGCGGCAGTGTCGGGGCTCCCTTCCCATACTGCTGGACACGTGGGAAACAGCTGTCTCCCCACCTTCTAGGTCCCCCCATGTCTGCTCCTCTCCTGTAGCAGCACAGGCACCTTCCTGGTTCTGGTGTGTCACCAGGCTTCTTGCCAAGGTTGCTTTAGGGTCCTGAACTGGACACCAGCACTGGGATTCAGTTTTCTTGTCCACTTGGGTCCTTAGAAACCAGAGAACATGGCCAGTCTCCTACTGGACTGCTTCCAAGTCAAGCCCTCTTGTGGGGTTTTTCAGGATAGTGGGCCAGCCACCAAAAGGCAGAAAGGCATGCAGAGCTGGCGAGGGGGGTTAGGGAAGGTCTAGGGGTGGAGAAGCCGGGCAGGGGTGCAGGTGGCATCTGGCTGGCTGTATTAAAGAAACAGGCTAATAAGCCAACGTGTGTGCAGGGGCCACCTGTGCCTGTTCAGTGGCTGGGCTGCAAACTGGTTCCTCACACCCGCTTTCTCTTTTTTTCCCAGTTTCTAAGAGGGACTGAGGCCTCTTCTCTCAGCATGCTGCAAACCTGTGGTCTCTGACACTAACTCCCTCCCCGACCCCTGTTGTTCACCTGTACTATGTTGGAGTCTTCTCTTACTTACCTGTATCTCTTTGTACTCTGTATCTTATATCAAAAGCTGCTATGTCTCTCTTCTCTGTCTTACTCTCAAAGTACCTAACGATGTATCTAGTAATTTCTAAGCATAGTCTACCCTCCTCGTTTGGGGTAGTAGGGAGGAGGGCGAATGTTCTTTTTTCTCTCTCATATACTCGTCTCTCACACTGAGTGGTGTTAGTCACTGAGTAGAGGTCACAGAAATGATAAAAGAAAAAACTGGAGCGCGAGGGCTGTGATCCCTCTCACACACACACACACACTCATGTGCACACACACGCACACACACACACAAAGCCTTAAGCAGGAGAATGTCCTAGCATCCTAAGATGACAGAGAAATAGACTCTTCCTTCCTCCTCTGGCTCATGTAGCACGGGAGGGTAAGATGGAAGGACGGCTAAATTATACACAGACTTCTTCATCCACCCCTCACCTGAATCGGGATTCCGGGTGTTCACCTGGGCCTTCCAAAGTCTGCCTTCCACTTCCCTCTCGCTGTTTTCCCCTGGACTAAAAAGCGCTCATTGCTCAAGGGACCTTTCCCCTGTCTCTTGGGAGGTCCTTTTGATATTCTCTACCCCCCCCCATCTCAGCACCACAACCGAGCTGAGGAAAGATACTTGGAAAAGCCAGGGAGGCAGACCCCTCCCCCCGGGCTGTTGAGGCTGCTCATCTGCCCATGGGGATAGTTGTGGGCACAGGTGTGGGGGTGGGCCTTCCTAAGGACTTCCGGTCGCAGTGCCCTCAGGGAGAAGCCAGGAGCAGATTCCTTTCTCTACCCCACATTGGGTTGCACGTTCCTCTCATCTCCACCTTTCGGTCAGAGGCTTCCGGTTCACTGGCAAAATATTGCTTGGTAAATGCCTCCTTCCAGACTGGAACCTGACTTTTCCCCAGCATACATATTTCCCCCAAAGAGTTCCTTTCCTCCTGTCCCCATCTGGTATTAAGTGCACTTTAAAGAAGGGGGCAGGGCAGATTTCTAGAGGTAGAGGAGCCGAAGGGCTTGACCCCAGGGTTCTTGCCTGGCCCTTCTCAGCCGTGTACCCTCTTTCCCATCATCGGAGGACCGCTGTTTTAGTTCTAGATGGTCCTTTCCTTCCACATGGTGCTAAGGTGGTTTCCCAGGTAACGGCAGGGGCGAAGGTGGCCAGCCAGGCCATGAACAGAAGTCTGGCATCCAGATACTTAGTCTCATGTAGGATGAAAGACCAGCACCCTCCAGCAGCTTCTTCTCAGTCAGGAAGGAAAGCTCAGTGTGGGTACGAGCTGGTAAACAGAAGCTGTGCTGGCCCCAGAACTCCTTTCAGGGCAAGTCCCTGCTCCCTTTTCCTGTCGGGCCCCTTTTAGCAGTTAAGGAGAAACGCAGGGAAAAATAAAAACATACCAGAGGGGCATGGAATAAATCTGGAGTGGTGATTTTCAAACATTTTTCAAAACAAATCTTATACAGAACCCCGACATAAAAAAGTAATGCAGACCTGGGCAGTCTGTATTATTATTATTATTATTGTTATTATTTTGGTGGAAAATGCTTTATTAGTTGAGGAGCCCTTGAATAGTCCTAGGAGACCCCAAAGGGGGCCTCTCCATAGAGTCATTTGGAAACCACTGCTCTGAGGAAGGGGGTCCAACCTGGTTCCCCTACACCAAACCTACAACTGAGAGGAAAGGGGACAGGGGGTGGATGAGACGCACTGTCCCCAGACCCAGTGGAGAGGAAGACACCTGCACGCCTGTGGACTTAGCTGGCATCTGCCAGCAGGGCACCTATGGATCAGGGGCTTTATGTAATCTTGCCACCAATGGTTCTTTCAGAAAATACACAGGAAAGGTGAAGGTGTGAGGCAGATGAGAAGAGAGGGGACAGAGGAGCAGCCTTCTCTTTGGCAAGATGTAAGGGAAATAATTCACTTATGTAAGAAACAGCACACATGACCCTTCACTGGAAGCTTCACATTACACAATCCTCCTCCTCTTCCTGCTCCTTACCTTCACGGCATCCCTTTCAGAGAGCCAGGGTCACCACAAGGGGCACCTGGCCTGCCCACTCACATCTGCCAAAATGTTGCATGCGCGCGTGGAAGACAAACTGAACCGCACAAACCCCAGTGTGTATTTACTTGGTGTACATAGAATCTTTAAAATAAAATAAATCAAGGACTCTACGTTGTTGCAGATCTTCTTTATCTTTCCTGTCTCGCTCCCTTCTTTACATGTAATGGCATTTGACGATGTGGTATACGTCCTTCCAGGTGCTCTTCTATATATATATATTTTTTTTTTGAGAGGTTTTTGTTATAGGGCACATATGCTCGCCAGAAAGACAGAGACAGAGAGACAGAAAGAGAGAAATCACCCCCAGGGGGGATGGCCATGCCACAGTCCCTTCTCCTCCATTCTCCTCTCGAAATCTTGGGCACACATGCACACGCACCCGGCATGAGTTTAAGCCACTGGGTCTGGGACTCGAACCGCAATCAACTACATGGGAGTCCAGCGACATAGCCATTACACCAACTGCTGGTCCCAACTCTTCTGTATATTTACATGTAAGGTTTTTTTTTTCCCCCACTTGACAGTATACCCCAGAGATCTTTTCATGTTAATATACATGAATTAAACTCATTAAAAATATATTTAAATGTTCGTATACTTATTTTGTAATGCATTCAACCATTCTACTATTGGTGGCTATCTACGTTGTATATCATTTTTTTAAGGTTTTTGTCACAGGGTGTGTGCACTTGCCAGAGAGCAACAGAGAGAGGGAAAGTGAGAAATCACCCAGGGGGATGGCCATGCCACAATCCTGTCTCCTCCATCCTCCTCTCAGGATTTTGGGCACACGCGCACTTGTATCCAGAGTGACTTTCTATTTTTTTTTTTTCCCCAGAGTGATTTTCAAGCTGCTAGGTCTGCAACACAGACTGCTGTCAGCGATGTAGGAGTTCGAAGCCTTAGCTACCACACCCCCCACTGGCCTCAGTTGTGTATAAGTTTTAAACATTGACCTCCTGTAATCTTCATTTTAAAAGTTTTGTTTATATATATTTATTTATTAAAAATATTTTGCTTAACTTATTTAATTTGACCAGAGAGAGACAGAGTAAGAGAGAGAAAGAGGAGTGAGAGAAGTGAGAAAGCAAGCCGCCAGGTCTGGGGTTTGAACTGTGGTCGGCTGTGTGGGAGTCCAGTGCTCTTAACCACCACGCCACCTGCCGGCTCCTATATTTTTATTTATTTATTTTTTTTTGGGAGAGGTTTTTGTTATAGGGCGTGTGCGCTCGCCAGAGAGAGAGAGACAGAGAAACAGAAAGCGAGAAATCACCCCCCAGGGGGAATGGCCATGCCGCAATCCCTTCTCCTCCATTCTCCTCTCGGGATCTTGGGCACGCACACACACGTGCCTGACGTGAGTTTAAGCCACCAAGTCTGGAACTCGAACCACAGTCGGCTACGTGGGAGTCCAGTGACATAGCCATTATGCTAACTGTTGGTCCCTCCTATATTCTTATTTTATATTTAAATGTTTTCTTTTTTTACGAGAGAGAAGGCTAAAGAGAGGTATTTGACAGGGTCTTACCACGCCCCGTCCTTCCGCCCTAGTCTTCCAGTTAGCGAGGGTTACAGGAACACGCTGCACCCACCGGCATGTTTAGGTCAGTCCAGGATCCAAACCCAGGCTTTCTGGGCAGCTCCAGCATCACGCAGCAGTGCCCTGCTGTGACTGCCCTGCGTAATTCTTGTGGGTTGGCGTAACAATTGTACAGATGTATGGGGTGCACGGTGCTGTTGGCTTTATTTTTATCCAGACCACCTCGGTCTCAGCATTAGTCCCTTTCTCTCCAGCGCGTCACCATCCCTCCCACGCCAACAGCTTGATTCTCTTTCTCCATGATCAACTACCACAATCACCCTCCAACCCACAATAAAAATGATTTTCCTTTCCTCATGACAGAGTGTGTGTGCAGGCACACGAGAGTGAGATGGAGACAGAAGTACCCTCTGCAGGATTTGCCAGTGCCGTGCTTCCAGTCCTCCAGCCTGTTGGCTCTTGGCACTCGTGCACGTGCCTGGCATGTTTTGGGCTGACCAGGTCCGGGACTCAAACTGTGATGGCTACATGGGATCCAGCTTCTCAATCAGCATGTCCCAGCTGTGCTGCGGAGCTGGCCCAAGCCTATTTTGAAGCAGACCCAGCCTATCTTTTAGGCTTATCCCTCAAAGCATCTGAAATGGAGAAAACTACCAAACTATTGAAGCAAGTAAACACAAAGAGCCTACACACCTGCCCGGACCTTCGGTGCTGCGCCACATTCCTTCTGAGTACCGCTCAGCTCTCTCTCCTGCTTCCCAGAGCAACTGGTCTAAACCCTTTCTCCTCAAGCCCCCTTCCCACTCTCCTCTCTCAGGCAACAACTTTGTCAAAGTGACTGGGATGGACTTCTTCATTCTCCCCAATACCCACACACTTACTTATATCTGCACATCTCCTGTGCTCCCTTTTGACAAGTGATAATGTGAATTCCTTTAGATACTTCATTCTATTTTTTTAAAAGAGGTTTTTGCCTTAGGGCATGTGCACTCAACAGAAAGAGACAGAGACAGTGAGAAGGAAAGTGAAAAATCAACCCCTGGGGTGATGGTCACATGGCAATCCCTTCTCCTCCATTCTTCTCCCAGGATCTTGGGCACACACGCACATGCACCTAGTGTGAGTTTCAAGCCACCAGGTCCCGGACTCAAACCATGGTTGGCCATGTGAGAGTCCAGCAATGTGACTGCTATGCCATCTGGTGGCCCTGGTACTTAATTCCTGAGATACATAGTAGAACCTCAACATATAAAATAGGTGAAAGGGGTACAGACTTGGGCAGTTTGCATTTTCTTTCTTCCTTTCTTTCTTTCTTTCTCTATCTTTCCTTCTTTTTCTTTCTTTCTTTTTTTTTTTTTTTTTTTCTTTTTTTTTTTTTCTTCTTTTTTTTTTTTTTTTTTTCTTTTTTTTTTTTTCTTCTTTTTTTTTTTTTTTTTTTAGTTTTTGCTATAGGGTACATGTGCTTGCCAGAGAGAGTCAGAGAGAAAGTGAGAAATCACCCCCCAGGGAACAGCCATGCCACAATCCCTTCTCCATTGTTCTGTCAAACTTGCTGCCAGTGTTTTCAAGCCACTGGATCTGAGACTTAAATCAAAGATAGCCAGGGACCAGCAGCTGGCGTAATGGCTATGTCACTGGACTCTCATGTAGTCAACTGCGGTTTGAGTTCTTGGGACCAGCAGGTGGCGTGGTGGTTAAGGCGCTGGACACTCCCACATGGCTGACCAACATTCAAGTCCCCAGACCTGGTGGCTTGCTTTCTCACTTTCCCTTTCTCTCTATCTCTGTCTCTCTCTGGTCAAATTAAAAATAAATGAACGAATAAATAAAAATAAATAAATAATTTAAAAAAAGAAAAAACAAAGATAGCCAAATGGGATCTCACTCATTAACCTCCATGTCACCTGCTGGCCTAGTTTGCATTTTCTTTAACTTCTGTTTCATTAAGCTCTTCTTGTTAGGTCTCCCTTTTAGAAGAGTCTTTCTCTCTTTCTCTTTTAGAGAGAGATTTTTGTCATAGGGCATGTGTGCTTGCCAGAAGGACCAACAGAAAGCGAGAAATCACACACACACACACACACACACACACACACACACACACCTGGAGGGATGGCCACGCTGCAATCCCTTCTCCTCCATTCTCCTCTCTGGACTTTGGGCATACATGCAAATGTCCCTAGTGTGAGTTTAAGCCACTGAGTTCAGAACTTGAACTGTGGTCGACTGCATGGGAATCCAGCGGCATAACCATTATGCTATCTGCTCCCTTTACTATGTTTTTCTCTGTAAGCAACACTACATCCTACTTTCTCTCTTTTCTTTTTAAAAAAATTTTGCAGTAGGGTGGGAGAGAAAGTGAGGAATCACCCCCTCTGCCAGGTGAGGGGTGACCAGGCTGCAATTTCTTCTCCTCCGTTCTCCTCTTGGGATTTTGGGCATGCATGCACATGTGCCCAGCATGTTTTTCAAGCCACTGGGGCCAGGGATTCCAACTATGCAGTCAGCTATGTGAGATCCAGTCATGTGAACTACAATGCTGCCTGCCTGGCCCCTACTTTCTTTCTGTCTCCCTTAAAAAAAATTTTTTTTTAATCTTATTGTCATTATTTTTACTTTTTAAAAAAAGTTGACCAGAGAGAAACAGAGAGAAGGAAAAAAAGAGCCAGGTGCCAGGTCCAGGACTTGAACCATGGTCACCCATGTGGGATTCCAGCCACCTTAACCACCATGCCACCTGCCAGCCCCTCTTTCTCCCTTTTTTTATTTCAGGTTTTTGCCATTTGGTGTGTGTGATTGCCAGAGACAGAGTAGGAGTGAGAGATTGCCCCTGGAGGATGACCATGCTGCAATCCCTTGTTCTCTGTTCTCTCAGGAATTAGGCACAGATGCACATACACCTGGCAGGATTTTCAAACTGCTGGGTCCAGTGCTTAATGCATGATCGACCCAGTGGGAGTCTTGAGCCATAACCACGATACCACTTGGTGGCCTTTCTACTTGCTTTCTTTTTTTTAAAGAATAATGTATTTGGGGCCAGTAGGTGGAGTGGTGGTTAAGGCACTGGAATCCCCACATGGCCGACTGAGGTTCACGTCCCGGACCTGGCAGCTTGCTTTCTCACTCCTCCCCCCTTCCCATCTTTCTCTGGCAAACTCATGTGAAATAATAATAAATCATTTATTATTACTATTTTTCAACCTGGCCAGAGACAGAGAGAGAGAAAGGAAAGGCAAGAAAGCAAGCTGCCACGTTTGGGACTTGAACAGCAGTCAGCCACATGGGAATCCAGTGCCCTTAACCACCCTACCACCTGCCAGCTCCTCTTCCTGCTTTTCTTTTAAGAGGTTTTTCCTACAGGGCACGTGTGCTCACCAGAAATACAGAGACAGAGAGACAGAAAGCGAGAAATCCCCACCCCCACCACCACCCCCAGAGGGGATGGCCACGCCACAATCCCTTCTCCATTCTCCTCGCAGGATCTTGGGCACGCACACACATGCGCCCGGTGTGACTTTAAGCCATTGGGTCCGGGACTCCAACTGCGGTCAACTACAGGGGAGTCCAGTGACATAGCCATTACATCAACTGCCGGTCCCCCCCCCCTTTTTTTTTAACAGAGAGTAGGTATAGCAAAGCGGGGAATTTATTAACAAAGCGGGGAGTTTATTAAAGGAGAGGGAGGGAAAAACAGAGCTCCCAAGAAGGGAGAGGTCCCGGAAAATAGGTTGGCCTCTTCTTGTTTTTTTTTTTTTTTTTTTTTTGTAGCCAAATTTCCTGAAACAGTCATAAGTTTTCCATCCACTTCCTCATCTCCCATCTATTCGTCAGCCCACCTCGATCTGACTCGTTCTGCTCACGCTGTTTTCCCAAGGGTTGTGTGTTGCTGGGTAAAGTGAAACACGCATTTCTGGGTCCTTGTCTTGCTTCAGCTCCCCATGACAGACACTGCTTGCCGTTCCTTCTTCCTTCTTGAAACCCGACTCCCTGGGCTCCTGGCTCTCTATACTTCTCTAACCACTTCTTCTCAGCCTTACTCCATAAGCCTCTTTTTAAAATAACAATAAATTATTATTATTTAATTTAGGGCACATGTACTCCCCAGAGAGACAGAGAGAGAAGGAAAGTGAGAAAGCCGCCAGATCTGGAACTTGAACCGTGGTCGACCATGTGGGAGTCCAGAACCTTAGCCACCACAACCAGCCCTCTTTATAAGCCTCTTACAGCTGCTCTATCCCAGGGTTCATCCCGTGGTCCCTTCCTTCCTCTTTCTGGGAGATGGGATCCATACCCTCAAATTCCACAACAATTTTTTTTTTAAAGAGATTTTTGCTATTATGTGTGTGTACTTGCTATACAGATGGAGTGAGGAAGAGAGAGAGAAGGTGAGAAATCACCCCCCAGAGGGGACGGACACACCACAATCCCTTCCATTATGAATTTTCCAAATCGACATCTAACTACATCTTGAGAAGCCATCCCTCCTTTCCAACCCAACAGCCACTGCTTTATTTCACCTGGACCCACACTTTTGCAATACTCTTGTCACCCTTCAGAATCATGCCTGAGTGGTCCTTCTAAAAGCATGTTTAATAGATTAAAACCACTTAAGAGATCTCAGTGCATACCCTCTCTAAGTCCTGCTTCTCTCAATAGGTACTCAAGTTGCAACCCTACTTTACTCCTGATATCTCCCCAGGAACTGGCTAACCCTGGGGGGTGATTTTTTGCTTTCTGTCTCTCCAGTGAGTAAACAAGTCTTATAGCAAAAATCTCTCTTAAAAAAAAAAAAATGGGGGGGGGGCCCACAGGTGGTGTGGTGGTTAAGGGTGCTGGACTCCCACAGGGCCAACTACGATTGGGCCTGGATCTGAATCCTGGACATGGCGGCTTGCTTCTCATTTTCTCTCTCCCTCTCTCTCTCACTCTGTCCCTCTCTGGTCAAATTAAAATAAATAAATATGGGGCCAGCAAGTGGCATAGTGGTTAAGGTGCTGGACTCCCAAATGGCCAACCATGGTTCCAGTCCCAGACTTGGCGGTTTGCTTTCTCACTTTCTCTCTCTTTCTCTGTCCCTCTCTGGGCAAATTAAAATAAATAAATAAATAAATAAATAAATAAAT
>NW_006209847.1:3887253-3887775 GCF_000334495.1 Tupaia belangeri chinensis | reverse complement strand
AAATTAAAATAAATAAATAAATAAATAAATAAATAAATAAATAAATAAAGTTAAATAAAATAATCCTTTAATAAATAACTAGGGGCCAGCAGGTGGTGTGGTGGTTAAGGGTGCTGAATTCCCACATGGCCCACCGCAATTCGAGTCCCAAACCTGGCAGCTTGCTTTCTCACGTTCCCTGTTTCTCTCACTCTGTCCCTTTCTGGTCAAATTGGAATAAAGAAAGAAATAAAGTTAAATAGGTAATTCTTTAAAAAAAATAAAGTTAAATAATGTTTAAAAATAAAAATATAATTATTTCTCCTCTTCATGTCTTTGTACACTGTCCACCCTGCCTAGAAAGGCTTTTTTTTTTTTTTTTTGGAGAGGGTTTTTCTATAGGGCACGTGTGCTTGCCAGAAAGACAGAAAGAGACAGAGAGACCGAAAGTGAGAAATCACTCCCCAGGGAGGATGGCCACACACAATCCAGTCTCCTCCATTCTCCTCTTGGGATTTGGGCATGTACGCACACACACACACA
>NW_006209847.1:3885209-3886801 GCF_000334495.1 Tupaia belangeri chinensis | reverse complement strand
CCGCGGTCGACTACGTGGGAGTCCAGCGACATAGCCATTACGCTAACTGCTGGTTCCCAAAAGGCTTTTAACCCCTGGACCTGAACCCCGCCCAGCCTTCCATAGTGCAGTAGTCTGCAGAAGTCTCCATTCTCTTTGAAGCTTTCCCTGAACAACTGCACTTCATGTTATTAGCATTGCCTCAGACAGCAGTTTAATCCCTCATATTGCATCTTTTTTCTTTGACTGTCTAGTGCCATATGACTCTGAGCTCCTTTATGCCAGAAACAGTCTTTTTGGGGGGAGGGGGAGGTTTTTGCTATAGGACATGTTCGCTCACCAAAAAGAGAGACAGCTCGCCAGAAAGACAGAGACAGAAAGCGAGAAATCATTCCCCCAGGGGGGATGGCCACGCCACAATCCCTTCTCCTCCATTCTTGTCTCGGGATCTTGGGCACGCATGCAAACGCACACACACACACACACACACACACACACACACGCCCAGCATGAGTTTAAGCCACCCGGGCCAGGATCTGAACCGTGACCAACTACATGGGAGTCCAGCGACATAGCCATTACACCAACTGCTGGCCCCCAGAAACAATCTTGACCCCTGCTTCACCAAAGGAGAACTAGCTACTAGAACAGTATCTGGTACAAGGAAGTGGTCAATAAATACTTGTTGAATGGGTGAATGAATTAATTTAAAGACGATTGGAGCCACTGGTAAGAATCTTGGCTGTTGGGGGTGGGGGGGACCAGCAGTTAGCGTAATGGCTATGTCGCTGGACTCCCACATAGTCGACCGCGGTTCGCGTCCCGGACCCGAGGGCTTAAAATTCACCCCGGGCGCGTGTGTGTGCGTGCCCAAGATCCCGAGAGGAGAATGGAGAAGGAATTGCAGGGTGGCCATCCCCCCTGGGGAGTGATTTCTCGCTTTCTGTCTCTCTGTGTCTGGCGAGCGCACTCACCCTATAGCGAACCCTAAATGCAAAACCCCCAAAAAAAAAAAAAAAAAAAAAAAAAAGAAAAGAAAAAAAGAGAAAGAATCTTGGCTGTTCGGGACCAGCAGTTAGCGTAATGGCTATGTTGCCGGACTCCCATGTAGTTGACCATGGTTCTAGTCCCAGACCCAGTGGTGTAAACTCACGCCGGGTGCGTGTGCATGCCTGTCCAAGATCCCGAGAGGAGAATGGAGGAAAAGGGATTGTGGCGTGGCCATCCCCCCTGGGGGGTGACTTCTCGCTTTATGTCTCTCTGTCTCTCTCTGTCCTTCTGGCCCTACAACAAAAACCCCTCCAAAAAAAAAAAAAAAGAATCTTGGCTGTGCCATACCACCCACCTCCCCAACCTCTCTACTGGGTTTCGAAAGGCTTTCTCATTAGCCTCGGGCTGGCGGTTACTCATTAGAAACTGAGCAAAACCGGAAGATGGTGACTGCGGGAAAGAAGCCCCCGACTCGGTAGTGTATCTGGCCGGCCTAGGTCGCACGCCTGTCGCTCGGGTGACAGGTCCGGTCCTGGCTGGCTGCTCGCGGCGCTCAGGTGACAGGACTCCACACGCCTACCCCTGCGCCAGGTGAGTCCACCCACTGCTCGGGCGTCGGGGCG
>NW_006209847.1:3869006-3885028 GCF_000334495.1 Tupaia belangeri chinensis | reverse complement strand
CCACCGTACCATCAGCGACAGCGGGCCCCGGCCCAGGTTTCGGCTTCGCCTCCAAAACCAAGAAGAAGCATTTCGTGCAGCAGAAAGTGAAGGTGTTCCGGGCCGCGGACCCGCTGGTGGGCGTGTTCCTCTGGGGCGTTGCCCACTCGGTGAGAACCCGCCCCGGGGCCCCGCAGCCCTCCGAAGGGCTCAACCCCGAGCCTCCGGGGCGTCCCTGTTTCCAGGCTCCCTGCCCCGGAGCCCCTCGCGTTGCCACTTCTTCCCCGCTCTGCCCTGGGCCCTTCCCACCAGCCCCAGGTGTTCCCCCAGAGTATCTTCTAGTTGTGGTCCGTCTTCCCCTCCGCCCTTTACTCCTCCACTCTGGTTTTATCTTCCTACCTGCCTGCTTTCTGCCAGATCCAGCCTCAGCCCCAGGCTATGGAGACTGGCCAGGACTCGCTCCGGCAGGGAGGACATTAGGGGGAGTGTCTCTTTGGGGTTGTTGGTGAGGTCCCCGGTGTGAGTGTGTGTGTGGAGGGGGCGGAGGGTGGGAGTTGGATGAAAGGGATCGTTCACTTTCCTTTCCGCCTTGCTTTCTAGCCGCTGTCCTTCACTTTGGATCCTTGGCTTTATCTGAAGGAAGCTCCAGGCTTCCTGGACCTAGTCCTGCTT
Organism: Tupaia belangeri chinensis; assembly: GCF_000334495.1. Lineage (NCBI taxonomy): Eukaryota > Metazoa > Chordata > Mammalia > Scandentia > Tupaiidae > Tupaia > Tupaia belangeri. The sequence continues at coordinate 3,884,377 of NW_006209847.1, read as the reverse complement.
GTCCCTTCTTTTCCCTTACAGAGGTACAGCATTTCAGAGAAGCTACCCCACCCCGAGCCTAGAGGTTGCCCTCGCTCAGGGTTATGTATATATGCTTGGTCTTAACTGCATCCCCATTGCTGCCTGGAGTATTGGCGTTGGGTGTAAGTGAGAGTCGTCTTTGATCAAAGAGAGGGCTTAGAAGCTCTGGTCCTGAGAACATTGTGAGGGCGGTCTTCAAAATGCTCATGGAAAACGCATGCTATGAAAAGCCTATGCGTGGATATTGAATTTTTTGCACCAAAATAAACTCATACTTTATTTCATTTTTCCATGCATTTTTTGAAGTGCACTGCTATGTTGGTGAACTTCAGAAGCAGGAAACTGCCTGAGAGGGTATGGCCTGGGAGGCAGAAGGAGTTCACCTCCTTTCCTGAGGATACTTCAGCTGAAGGAACACAGCTGTTGCCCCCCTTCCCACACATCTAGAGTGGGAGGGATGCAGTAGTCTTGACTGCGACAGGGAATATTTTAGAAAACAACTTCCTTGGATTGTTACAGTCCCGGCAGGATTGTGGAGGTGGAGGGAGTGAGAAGACCATTTTGTCACATTCTTAATCTGTGGTTTAGAATGTCATTTGGGGTCAGTCAGTCCCCTTTTGCTTGCGTGGCTCTCTGCGTAGTAATGTCATAGTCCCGAATATGCAGACTAAGGCACTTGGTACGGCCAAGCTGATGGAGTAAGACTACTTCTCATATGTACCTTCCAGGTGACTCGTTCGTCCCTGTGGGAAGCTTAGCAGGGAGGAGGGTTTTCCTCTGTGAGGATCTGGAGAATTACATGTAAGACCTGCCTCGGCTTCCCTAGGTGTATGTACTTTAGCCCCAACACCCCACCCTCCAGCCAACACACATCCACTTCAAGTGTCTGGACTGGAGAAATTCCTGGAGCATATGTCTTAGTGATGATTCAGCTTGCTTAGCAGGTGGCAAGGAGGGAGTAGGAAGAGCTATAGCTGAATTTTAGGCTGAGACTCTCAAGTGGTTTTTTTTTTTTTTTCCTGGAGGAATATGTTCTGTCCTCCTTTTCTACCGAGTACAGGAGGAGTTGGGTATACCGCAGTGTGTGGGATTTAGGTTAGACTGCAGTTCATAACCTGTCAAATGATCAAGTAAGGACAGGCAAGGCGTGCACTTACTCGGTTAGTAAACACCTCAGGACCACTGCGTGCCAAACAGGGTGCCACCAGACACCTGAGAGCTGTAGGTGACTAGGATGGGCTTTTGCCCTTGGAGAATTCACAAACTAAGTGGGGGAACTTATATAAACCGATGTTTAGAGTCACCTGACACATGTACAATTAAAGGCAGGTGAAAGGTTTTCTGTAGCAAGAATGCACACATCACATCTCCTTTGGATTCCTAAGTTCAGGAGCTGCCTTCTACCCTAAAAGACTAATCTAAAGGACCACAGATCTTGGGGGCTGAGGCAAGCACGTGATGCTTGCATGCTTTGGGCTGTGGTTGGCTTGACTTTACAGAGCAGATACCTCATGAGCTCCTATCCGCTGGTTGTCTACATGCCTCCTAAAATCAGCTGCTCTTCCTTTACCTTACGTCTAGGCAGGTGGGGGCCGACTGTAAAGAACGGGGTCCGAGCTGGCTGGAAGGATGGTCCTGTTTGTAAGGAGATACTTATTACAGGATATGGACATTTCATTATTCTCACTGATGTGGATCCTTAGAATCCCATTAACTCCTGTATACTTTAAAAATACCTTTTATTTATTTATTTTTAAATTCTTAAATGGAGCATGTAGCTGTCTTGAATCTCTTGAGGGTAATTTTTTCCCCTTAATTTCTCACAGCTTTAAAAATAGTCCTGAGTTGCTTACAGGGTTTGCCTAATTTAAGATGACTGTTGTGAGTGAGCATGAAGCTCCACGGGGGCGGGAGTGTGAGGGGCTATGTGTGAGGGCTGCTCACTGCACCAGAAGTTAGACACATCCCTCACTTTGGTCAGCACCTGCGTAGCTACCGTTACCAGAGAAATGAGGTTGGGCTTGCCCTTCCTCACTTCTGCCCAGACAGTGCATGAGGAGCCCCCACACTCTTATTCACTGCCTCCCTCTTTGTGTTTGGCTTGTCAGATCAATGAGCTCAGCCAGGTGCCTCCCCCAGTGATGCTGCTGCCAGATGACTTTAAAGCTAACTCCAAGATCAAGGTCAACAATCACCTTTTCCACAGGTAAGTGGGGCTCCTTGCGCTTTTCATGTCTAGAAAAGAATTCTGCATAATTTAAAAAGTTTCGGTGAACTGAAGGTTTTAGGTTTAGAAGGTAACTACAGGGGCCAGCAGGAGGTGTGGTGGTTAAGTGGTTGGATTCCCACATGGATGACTGAGGTTCAAGTCCAAGACCTGCCAGCTTACTTTCTTTCTCTCTTTTGGTGAGCATGTGCACCCTATAGCAAATTTTAAAGTAATAATAATAATAATAAATAAGTAATTATTTTAAAAGTTAAAAAAAGTCAACTACAGGTTTGGTCAAATGTCCTTTTTAATGCAGGAATTCAGTTTTGTGCAAAGAAACCACTAAAACAGTTTTCAGCATTCCCTTATACATACCAGTGTTATCTCTCCTCCTTTTTTTAAAAAGAATTATTTAACTTTATTTAACTAATTAATTAATTTATTTACCTTATTTTGACCAGAGAGGGACGGGGGTGGTGGAGGTAAGTGAGAAGGTAAGCTGCCAGGTCCGGGACTCAAACCACAGTCAGCCATGTGGGAATCCAGCACCCTTAACCACCATGCCACTTGCTGGCTCCAGTGTTCTCTCTCTAGCCTGGCACTTCCATAGAGTGTATACATTCAGGTGCCATGCTATTAGCTCTTTTATTTTTAAATGCCAGAGAGTGCATGTGTAAATGCATACGTGTGAGAGAGAAAACACCCCCCAGTGGGGCCCAGTCATGCTGCATGGCTTTTTCCTACAGTCCTTTGTTCCATCAGGATTCCACACATATACTCACCTGATGCATTTTTCAAGCCACCAGGGCCAAAACTTGAACCCTGATCAGCCATGTGGGATCTGGCTTCTTCTGCACAGTCTTTAAATGCTTCACCATGGACTGGCAGCTATTAGCTTTTTTTTTTTTTTAGAATTATTTTATTTAATTTTATTATTTTTTAAATTCACTATAGGGTATGTATATTCACCAGACAGAAAAAGAGAGAGAAAGAAAATGAGAAAGCAAACTATCAGGTCCAGGACTCGAACCACAGTCAGCCATGTAGGAGTCCAGTGTCCCAACCATCATGCCACCCCTGCTGGCCCCACCATTAGGCTTTTTTTATTTTTTTTTTATTTTTCTTTTAGAGGTTTTTGGCGTAGGATACATGGGCACACCAGTGAGAGAGACAGAGACAGTGAGAGGGAAAGTGAGAAATAACCCCTAGAGGGGGGTGGCCATGCCACAGTCCCTTCTCCTCCATTCTCCTGGGATCTTGGGCACGAGCGCACACACACACCCCTGGTATGAGTTTCACGCCACTGGGTCCAGGACTCAAACCATGGTCAGTCATGTTGGAGTCCACCAGTGTAATCACTGTGCCATCTTCTGACTCCCACCATTAGCTTTTTTTGCGGGGGCGTGGGGGAGAGGGATTTTTTTTTTTTTTTTTTTTTTTTTTGTTTAGGGTAACCTGTTTCGCCACACGCTATAGGGCACATGCTCTCGCCAGAAAGACAGAGAGAGACAGAGAGATAGAAAATGAGAAATCACCTCCCGGGGGGATGGCCATGCTACATCCCTTCTCCTCTCAGGATCTTGGGCACACACACACACACCCCCGGCGTAAGTTTAAGCCACTGGGTCTGGGCCTCAAACTGCAGTCGACTACATGGGAGTCCAGTAACATAACCATTATGCTAACTGCTGGTCCCCCACCGTTAGCTGTTGATAGGGATTCCCTGAAAGAAGAAATAGTTGAGTACTGTAAGTCCTCCTAGTATCAGAAGATGCCATTCAAAACGGTGGTCCCTATTGCTGACTTTAGGATGTTTCTAACTTGCTTGGGATTGGGAAATGGTGTTATTTGGATGGCTGGTAGATCCTGGCTCTGTTTAAACCACTTATCAGCCATGTGACAGACAGTTTAGTCAGGTCACTCAATCATCCTGAGACACCCCTTCTATAAAATGAGAATAATACACCTTTAAAGTACCTTATAGGGTTTTATGAGAATCAAATGAGGTAGTAAGTGTGAAGGTACCTATAAACATCAAGCCCTATATAAATGTAAGATAATATTGTTACTTTGTTGTCTTACCTCGAAAACCCATTATTTCAGGGAAAATCTTCCCAGTCATTTCAAGTTCAAAGAGTATTGTCCCCAGGTCTTCAGAAACCTCCGTGATCGGTTTGGCATTGATGACCAGGACTACTTGGTAAGATCCATTCAGGGATGAGGGTAATCCTTTTCCTAGTCACTGGGGATTCCTTGGGTCATGGAAGGCTTAGAGAAATGAGTGTCTTGGGAAATGTGATTCTTTACCTTTTTATAGTCATAGGCATCTTTAAAAATCTAATGAAGTCCTGTCCTCAGGGAAAAAAATGTAGAGACAAACAACTTTGCATTTGATTTCATTCAGTCCGTATTTGGATACTAGATTAAGAGCCCTTGTTCAGACCCCAGGGTTTCATCCACTTTCAGAAACATTTCGTTGAACTTTATCCTATGACTCATATCTCTCATAAAGGGGTAAGAAAAGAGCTTTTGGCCTATTCTGTGTCCTTAGGTGTCCCTTACCCGAAGCCCCCCAAGTGAAAGTGAAGGCAGTGATGGTCGCTTCCTGATCTCCTACGATCGGACTCTGGTTATCAAAGAAGTATCCAGTGAAGACATTGCTGACATGCATAGCAACCTCTCCAACTACCACCAGGTCAGCCTCTCTCTAGCCCCATTCTTTTCCTTTCCCTCTCACTCAGACATCGCTCAACTGCCAGATGCCAGAGCACATGGGCATGCTCCTTGTTTCTTTTGCTCTCTTCAAACTATGTTTTCTCCTCAAGAAGCACTTGGTATCATATTTTTTAAAACTAGCAACCAAAAAAAAAAAAAAAAAAAAGAGCCTCTGCGTTGCTATTTGTTCGACTTATCAAAAGAACTTAGGTATATCCCTTTCCATTTAGTACTTCAACCCAAAGCTGCTATGAATTAATATACAAAGGAGATGTGCATAGCAAAATATAAACTATAGGCTAAGTCAGAATTAGATGATATACTACCAGGAATAAATATGGTTTGCGGAGAAAAGCAGGGTAAGTACACAACTGAGACAAATTGGAAGAGAGTATCCATAATCAAAAGTCAGCTATGAGAACCAGCAGTTAGCGTAATGGCTACGTCGCTGGACTCCCACGTAGTCGACCGCGGTTCATGTCCCAGACCCGGTGGCTTAAAACTCACGCCGGGCGCGTGTGCGTGCGTGCCCAAGATCCCGAGAGGAGAATGGAGGAGAAGGGATTGCGGCGTGACCATCCCCCCTGGGGGGTGATTTCTCGCTTTCTGTCTCTATGTCTCTCTCTGTCTGTCTGGCGAGCGCACGTGCCCTACAGTGAAAATCTCTCTCAAAAAAAAAAAAAAAAAAAAGTCAGCTATCAATGGAATTAGGGAAATTATTCTGATCAGATCATATTAACTTGGAATGTGGAATTTCTGGACTATTTTGGTGACAAAACATTCTTCCGTGGGCCAACCAGTGGTGTGGTGGTTAAGGAAGCTGGATCCCACATGGCTAACCATAGTTAGGTTTGAGTGTCAGACCTGGTGCTTGAGAAACGTGCCAGGTGTGTGTGCATGTGTGCCTCAGATTCCAAGAGGATGAATGGAGGAGAAAGGATGTGGCGTGGCCATCTCCTCGGGGGAGTGATTTTTCACTTTCTCTCTCTCTCTGTCTCTGGAGAACACAGTGCCGTATAGCAAAACTTTAAAAAAAAATCTTCATGAATGTCTTTCTACTGAAAAAAACTCACCAAAATCAATGAGCAAGGAGTAAATGAAAGACACCAAGAGAACTTTGTGATTTATTTAACAAATGTTGAATGTCTGTAATCACTATGCCCTGTTGTAGGTAGTAAGAAATGGGTAAATGAGACAGTCTTGGCCCTGGATGCTCTTTTATTCTAACGGCAGAGGCCAACAAACCAATATCAGCACAGCAGGATGAGTGAGATATGAACAGAATATTCTGGGAAGTGTAGAAGAGAGCACCCCAGCTCACCTGGGGAAGGAGGTGCACTTGGGAGGCTCAAAGAGTTTTTTAGAGGAGGTGTCATAGGAGTTATTCTTGGAGGGTTACTAGGGGTTAACCATTGGACAAGGTGGGAGAGAACATACTAGACCAAGGAAAACAGGGCCAACTAGTAACATGGTAGTTAAGGGAGCTGGATCCCACATGACTGACTGCAGTTCAAATCCTGGACCCAGAGGCTTGAAAAACATGCCAGATACATGTGCATGCATGCTGAAACTCCCAAGAGGAGAATGGAAGAGGAAGCATTGCTGTGTGGTCATCCCCCCTGGAAGATGCTTTCTCACTTCTCACCCTCCTCCCTCACTTCCCCACAAATGCACACACCCAATGAAAATTAAAAAGAGAGAAAGAGAAAATAGTTCTTGTAAGCCATGAAATAGCTTGGTGTTTAGGAACTACAAGAAATTCATCGTTACTGTCTTAGTCCATTATTGCGTTGCTAACAGAATTACCTGAAACTGGGTGATTTATAAAGTAGATTTATTGATTCTGGCAGCTAGAAAGTCTGAAGTCACAGGCCTGGCATCAGGCTTGCCTACAGCATGGCTGACTGATGCAGAGGATGGTGGGTGTGTGCAGAGAGAGCAAGCTGTGGGCAGCAGTCTTTCATAACAACCAACTCTTGCAAGAATTAACCCCTTCTCCTGAGAACTACAACTCACTGGGTCTCAAGACCTCATTGATCTGTTCATTAAAGTGGTCTCTCCATGATGTAGTCACCTGGGTCCAGTCACCGCCCTCTAGACCTCACCACTTTTCAACACCAAATCCCAAAGCATGAAACTTCAGGGAGTAAACCATTATCTAAACCGTAGCAGGTATGGGAAAATAGTTAACAGGAGCCAGATTGCAAAGGGGCCTATAAGCCATACAAAGAAGTCTGGGCTTTATCCTGAATGTGGTTTGTAGAGGATTGTTATTTAGAAATATCCCTGTGACAGCATTTTAGAGAATGGATTGGAGAGTGGGCGTAGGGAGTGTAGATACCAGTTAGGACGTAACTAATAGTCTAGGTGAGAAATGAGAAGGGTCCAGAGGAGAGGTGGCAGTGGGGGTGGAAAAGAAGACCTATGGAAGAACCGTGGGAGTTAAGGCACAGGAGCCTCTGAGTTCTTGGTTAGGGATAACTGGTGCCCATTCACCAAAGTGGGAAGAAGGGACCAGCAGATGGCATAGCGATTGCGTTGCTGGACTCCCACCTGACATACCACAGTTCAAGTCCCGGATCCGGTGGCTTCAAAATCCTGCTGAGTGCCTGTGCGTGCCTGCTTGAGATCCCAGATGGAGAATGGAGGAAAAGGGATTGCGGCTTGGCCATCTCCCCTGGGGGGTGATATCTCGCTTTCTGTCTCTCTCCAGCAAGTACACGTGCCCTATAGCAAAAATCTCCTTTAAAAAAAACAATTGGGAGGGAACCAGCAATTAGCGTAATGGCTATGTCGCTGGACTCCCACGTAGTCGACCGCGGTTCGTGTCCCGGACCCGGTGGCTTAAAACTCACGCCGGGCGCATGTGCGTGCGTGTCCAAGATCCCGAGAGGAGAATGGAGGAGAAGGGATTGCGGCGTGACCATCCCCTCTGGGGGGTGATTTCTCACTTTCTGTCTCTATGTCTCTCTCTGTCTGTCTGGCGAGCGCACGCGCCCTACAGTGAAAATCTCTCCAAAAAAAAAAAAAAAAAAAACCCAATTGGGAAGCAAGAAGAGGAACAGGTTTTTGGAGGAAGTTCTGATTTGAACATGTCGAGATTGAGCTTTCTGCAGTTCATCTAGATATAGATATTCCATATTCATATCCCAATCACCTATAGGATTGTGATTGGGATATGAATTTGGAATTTAGGAAAGAAGATTAGACTAGGGATATAGATTTGAGAGTCATACCTGAATAAGTGGTCATTAAAGCGATGAATGTGGGGGAGAATGAGAGGAAGAGAATCAAGAGAAAAAGAAAAGCAAAACATTTAAGGGACACAAAAGTGGAAAATTATCTGTTGATAACATATATGATAATATCTTTAACTGAGTTAATATGTAGTGCATTCATGCTGGGAAGATTCACTTTGCATGCCATAGTGATATACAGTGATTGAATGTATAAAAACAAATTAAAAAGAGGTACCAGCAGGTGGCATGGTGGTTAAGGTGCTGGACACTCCCACATGGCTGACCATGGTTCGACTCCTGGACCTGGTGGCTTTCTTTGTCCCTTCCTCTCTCTCTCTCTCTTTCTGGTCAAATTAAAATAACTGAATGAATAAATAAAATAAAATAATAATGTTTTTAAAAATTAAAAAGAAAAAATTCTGTGAATGTAGGGGCCAGCAGGTGCCGTGGTGGTTAAGGCATTGGACTGCCATGTGGCTGACCTCAGTTGAACCCTTGGTTGCATCCCAAACATAGCAGCTTGCGTTCTCACATTCCCTCTGTCCCTCTGTCTCTCTGTGGTGAGCACATAGCAAATTAAAAAATTGTAATAATAAACAAAATTAAATAATTATTTTTAAAAAATGAATGTAGATAAGATTATTGAAAAGAAGTGTGTAGAGACAAATGAAAAGGAGGTTGCAACAACACCTTAAGGAGCAAGTGAAGTGTCCATAAGGGAGACTAATGGAAACTTTTAATTATTTACTTCTTACTACATTACATAAAGGGTTTGCGGGCAGAGAGGAAGTGAATCAGGAGAGTGATATAATGGGAGCTGAGGATGAAGAGGTTTTTAGGAAGAAACTGATCAGTAGGATCAAGTATGTATGTATGTGTGTATATGTGTGTGTGTACACACCCCTCATATATTTGTATGTATATGTATATAAAGGTAAAATGAGAGAGGGTTTTTGCTGGAGGGCTTATGCACCTGGCTTGACTTTCAAGCCTCCAGGTCTGGGACTCAAACCATAGTCAGCTATGTGGGAGAATCAGTGCCTTAACCACCATGCTACATGCTGGCCCTGAGAGCTGAGAGACCCATTTGAGGTGGTAGGCACTGGTCAGTGATGCTACTTGGCAGGCTGAGGCCACACGGGAGGGCTGGGTTCTGTTTCTTGCCCACCCTAAACATCTGGCAATGTGGTGTGCCTATGGTCCCAGCCACTCAGGAGGCCAGACAGGAGGATCATGACATAGTGTGACCCTGTCTAAAGAATTATAATGATAATTTAGAGATACTATACAAATGAAAGAGTTTGGAGGAGATGGGGACTCAGAAACTGCATAGATAATAACCTGGGTGTTGTAGGAAATCCCCCACTGTTGACTTTCTTGTAACCTCTACTTGAGGTTTTCTGCCCCATCCCACCCCAGGGCAGTTTGTATATCCGCCACTCAGCCTCTCCTCCTCCCTTCTTCCCTTCCTCCCCAGTACGTTGTGAAGTGCCACGGCAACACCCTTCTGCCCCAGTTCCTGGGGATGTACCGAGTCAGTGTGGACAACGAAGACAGCTACATGCTCGTCATGCGCAATATGTTTAGCCATCGTCTTCCTGTGCACAGGAAGTATGACCTCAAGGTGAGGAGAGGGGTGCTCAGGCCCAGGGGAGGCTCCAGATAGCCTGAGAATGGAGAAGACCCAGGATTCCTTTTAAAGAAGAAAAGCTATGTGTTTGAATACTAATCTCAGGAGCAGGATTCTGACTGTTCTTTTAGTCACTTCTTTTGACTTGATCTTTGGGTTTCTCCACAGGGCTCCCTAGTGTCCCGGGAAGCCAGCGATAAGGAAAAGGTGATATTATTATTATCATCATTATTTTAAATTTGCTAGAGGTATTTGTACTCTAAAGAGAGATGTGCTGTAGAGGTGAAAAATCACACCCTGGTGGGGCCATGCTGCATTCCCTTCTCCACTTCTCCTTTTGAGACTTTGGGCACACACGCACACATGCCTGGTGTGTTTTTCAAGCTGCTGGGTCCTGAATTTGAACTGCACCGTTGGCCATGTGGGATCCAGCCACCTTAACCACCACATCCAGTGATATTAATTTAGATGATGGATGAGGCATGGGTGAGGGCAGGTGAAAGCAATCTTCTTAGGATGAACAGGCCATTTTCCATACAAGGATGGGGGTCACCAGCTGTTCTTATGCTCCTGAAAATAACCATTTACTGATCTAGGGGTTGTTTGGAGGGGAAGTGGGAATGGTTACTTTGCCACTAGCACAAGTGGTTCCATGAGGAAGGTTTGGGGACGAGTAGGGTGCCAGCTTTAAGAGCAAAATGCTTACTCTCTACTCCCTATTTTGGGCTCTCGTATTCAAGCAGCTATTTTTGCTTAAGAAAGAAAAGTGAGTATGGAGGGTCTTGACTGAAAACCACAAGCAGGGGTGGGTGGGTTGTGATTTGGGATGTAGCTGCTGCGATAGACCCTGGAGAAGCGTCACAGTGTGGAATCTGACGAGAGAGGAGCTGGAAGATCTCTCTCCCAGAGGACACTGAGTTAGAGGCTGCCCTAGGCGAGAGGTGAGTTCTCTGAAAGAGCCCATGGGGAAGGGTTATATTCCCAGTACATCGCTTTACCTATTCTTAGGTTAAGGAATTACCCACTCTTAAGGATATGGACTTTCTCAACAAGAACCAGAAAGTTTATATTGGTGAAGAGGAGAAGAAAATATTTCTAGAGAAGCTAAAGAGAGATGTGGAGGTGATTGGGGTGCTTTGGGAGATGGCTTTCTTTGTTTCCTTTTCTTCCTGTCATGGGTGGGTTGTCTCTTTCACTCAATATGAGGGAGCTCTCCTCCTCCCTTTATTATTCTTTGGGTTCTCTTTGCATGTAGGGGACGTGAGTATGAGGCATGAAAAACTCTTAGAGGTGACCCAGGGAGGGGTGGCTGGAATGAGCGTCAAGGATGATCTTAGATCCTAGGACCCTTAGGAACTATAGAGTAGTGAGACATCCTAACCTCAACTTTTATGCTACTTTTCCCCAGGAGGGCCCCAGAAATTGAGGGGTGAATGCATAATAAGGGTGGTACCTGGGAGTGAGGAGGGAGTCAGAGGTCTGATTTGTCAGTGGGTCTCAGTTTCTAGTGCAGCTGAAGATCATGGACTACAGCCTTCTGCTGGGCATCCACGACATCATTCGGGGATCTGAACCAGAGGAAGAGGGGCCTGTGCGGGAGGACGAGTCAGAGGGGGACGGGGACTGTAGCCTGACTGGCCCTCCATCTCTGGTGGGCTCCTATGGCACCTCCCCTGAGGGTATCGGAGGCTACATCCATTCCCATCGGCCCCTGGGCCCTGGAGAGTTTGAATCCTTCATTGATGTCTACGCCATCCGGAGTGCTGAGGGTGAGAGAGATCCTGGACATTTTAAGGGTGGAGAGGGGGAGGGTTGTCCTTGATGGACTGGAGACCAGGTGGTGGGTGGCAAGGCTGGGTGAACTTTTCAAAGCTGACTGGTTCCTAGTGAAGGGGAATTGGGCTCTACCTGTTCTTCACTGTTGGTGTCTCTATCCAGGGGCTCCCCAGAAGGAGGTGTATTTCATGGGCCTCATTGATATCCTGACCCAGTATGATGCCAAGAAGAAAGCAGCTCATGCCGCCAAAACTGTCAAGCATGGGGTGAGAGTTTGCCAGCGCCTCTCCTTTCCTGTCTCGATTTGACCATTTTTGGGGAAGAGAGAGACTCATGTTCCAGGCTGTGGGGTGGAAACGTGATGACAGTGGTCTGACTGGGGTTGGGGAAGGGTGATGGGGTGGCCTGACACTTGTCCTGTACCTCCCCTTGCAGGCTGGGGCAGAGATCTCGACTGTCCATCCTGAGCAGTATGCTAAGCGATTCCTGGATTTTATTACCAACATCTTTGCCTGAGAGACTGCCTGACTCCGTGATGGCTGCGGCTTTACATTCAAGGTGGTGGTGGGGTTATGAGAGGCTTGGGAAAATGGTGGATATTCTGTCCACTCACTCATTTCCTAAATTCAGAATGCAGGCTCCTTTCATCTAAATAACTCCATCTTGTTGAGTAAGCTCTCGTGACCCTCAAAAATACATGGTCCGTTCTCCCCTTTGTCCATTTTTCTTCCCTCTCTTCCCTTCTCCCAACAAGTCTGCTTGCCTCATTAGAGTGTTATTGTTGACTCTCTTTCAAGTGCCTTGATCTTTGTAAAAACATCCTGTTGTCTCCTGTAAAATGGGAGGAGCTGGGGGAAGGGATTGTTCGTAATCTCCGGGACCTGACTGGACAGATGGACCTGGCTCAAGCAACTACTCTGGGTGCACTTTGCTGTGTGAGATGAACTAAAGAGTGTCTGAATTTTGTTGACTTTATAGAACTCACTGTGGCATGCTTCCCTTCTGGTTGGCCCTGAGATGGAAGACTTTCAAGATACTACAGATGTGGGTGTAGTTATGCACAGAACGTGGCCGGTACTACACACACAGGTGGGGTGGAAGTGGTTAGCAGACTGGCACCTCACAGAGCTGGGACCCAAGATTACATGATTATGTAGAGAATCGGAGAAGGTCTCCCTGACAAAGATTGACCATCCTCCAATCTTCCCTTACCCCACTCCCACCCTCCACCCACCATGCTTTGGCATAGGAGCCCAGGGATGTCAGAGGGTTCCAGTGTGGCTGATGGTGTTTGACTATTGCTGCTCTTCATCAGAATCTCACACCCTTCTGAGACTGGAACCCTGCAGTGGGGGTGTGGCTAGTTCTGGCAATAGATGGTGGGCCAAAGGGGTATGGTTCATTCTCCACGTTAAGTTTCCTTTCTTCACTCTAGCCATCCCTGAGATTTATTCCCAGCAGAAGAGGGTATCTCTACTAGAGTCAGTTCTAGTCACTTCAAGAGGATAAAGGAACCACCTCTCCTTCCCGTGTGTGTGCACCTAGGACCCTTCTTTAACCCACCCCTTCTCAAACCCTTTTCCAGTTGGATTTGTTATTCTGTTCTCTTCTGTCCCAGCTTATACTGCTACTGTGTCTCCCAGGGGACAGATGGCCGCCTTTGTCATCACTCTCCACCCCCACAGAGGAGTCAGAGCCATAACTCAATCACCCAGCCCCCTCCAAAGATAGTTGAGTTGGTGCATGATATTCTCAGAACGTGGAGGACACAAGATGAGACTGTCCCCTTCTCCCAATGCCTTTGGGGCTAAGACACTCGTTCTTGCTATCCCCCACCCCCATGAGGCATTCACATTTTTAACAAGAAGATGGGCACCAGCCGCTGGCCTGTGAAATGCAGAGCTGTTTTGCTCTGTAACTGGCAAGACTGATCTGTCTCAAGAAGTCTGATGTTATGAGTGAGAAGCCCCCTCTCCCCTTCATCTACTTTAAAGGAGATAGCAACAAGAGCCCCCAGTGGGGGTTAGAACCCCTGTAACATCTTCCTTTCAGAGGCCTGATGGATCTTGTTCATTCCAACCATCTACCTTTCCCTTGTTGAATGCAATAAAACTGTGACACCAGCAACTGTTGTTGTTTAAAAGAAATGGGTTTTCTGTGTGGCTGATGTATTTTGGGCAGTATGGTCTTTTTTGTTGCTTTTGTTTTTCATCTTTTGTTCTATTAATTAATAAAAAAAACTCGTGTATTTATTCCCATTACTACCACAACATAGGAAATAAATTATTCAATCTAAATTCCTTCACAGAAATGCCTGTTTTGTTGTTTTAAACTTTCCTGAGGAAGCTTATGCTTAGGAAGCAGAGACCAAGAATTCTGGTCTTCAAGGTACTGGGCCTCTAAGTAAGGATGCGGGTTTCTAGACAGATGGCCGCGAACTCGGCAGGCTGGAAGGGGTGTGCATGGCAATGGAAAACTTCAGTTTTGTGGGAGTTAGTGGTAGTGGAGGCCAGGAGTGGGATGATGGGGACCTTCTCCCAGACCCCTGGACATGACCACACTCCATCTCTGTGAAGGTGAGTGGGCCTCTCAGCCCACCAGCTAGGAAGGAATCCAGTGTTCCCCCAGGCTTCCTGGGAAAGCTGTCCTCTGCCTGGAGGGCAGGAAGTGCACAGCAGGGTCCTGGGAACCTGAGGGGAAAATGGCCAGCCCTCTAGTTTGGAGGGGGAGTGGAAAGGGTGGGTGTATAGAGGTGGCTGCCAGTCCAGAGATATGTCTTGGCACAGGAGGTCTTTTGGCTGGTGGAAAAAACGCTTGATGGGGCCCCAGGGAAGTGAGTCGGATGGGGGCGGAGACTGCTCCGATGTGGGAAGCAGAGCAAAGCAAGAGTTTTTTTTCTCCTTGGAGAGTTTAACTCTATTTGAACCATACACTTGACATCGACACCACCCAAAGCCATTAAAATAAAAAATGTAGTCCCGTGCATTTGGCGCCAGCCTCGGTGTCCCTGTAGGTAAAAGAAAAGTCAGAAGCACCAACCCCCACCTGGGCGCAGGGCGTGGGGGTCACAGAAGGCAATGATCTAGAAAGAGGCAAGAGAGGAGGGAGCGGACTGAAACAGTTTCATACTGGGATTTGTTTATTTTGTAGAACCAGTGTTTTCCTTTTTACTATGACTTTCATTCCACACTTTCACAAAGACTCCCCTAGCATAAGGCTTTCAAAAATTGCACACACGCCCTCCCCATATACCCATTGACACTCCCCACCACCCATCCACCACCAGCTCCAAGCTGCCGCGCAGCTGGCTGGGAAGGAAAAGGAGGGCTCCTCCGGGAGGGGGAAGCGAGAAGGGTGGCGTCTCTAAGGGATTTAACCTCCTACCCTCACTTCCATGACGCCACCCCCTCCCTTCAAAGACTGGGACTGGCGCCTCCATTTTTGTTTTGGGGCGGAAGGGCAGGGGCTCGCGGATAAGAGGGGTCAGAGGAAACGCGGATTGTCACCTGTGAGGGGAAGGGACTGCTGCCCTGCCTTCTCCCTCAGTCTGCACCCCCTGCAGCACCCCCACCTTCCCGGGGTCTCCCCCCCCTTGTTGCTAAGGTCCGGACCGTCATCCCAGCAACAGCCTCAGTCACACGCGCTGCGCCGGGGGCCCCCTGCAGTACCCGGCCGACCCTCTTTCTAGTAACCTCCAGCCTTGGCCTCCATTTGGGGATTTTGAGGGCCGAGATGGGGGGCCGTGCACCCTCACCCAGCCATGGGGCTCCGCGGGCTACGG
>NW_006209847.1:3867647-3868980 GCF_000334495.1 Tupaia belangeri chinensis | reverse complement strand
GGGCGGGTTGTGGGGGGGGCCGGGGGGGGGGGGGGGACCTGCCAGAGTGGGTGCCCGCGGGGATCCTTGCCCTTCCCTGCTGTCCCTGCCGCTGCTGGCCTCTGTCTGGAGGGAGGGACTGGCCGGGTGTCCGGCCTGGGTTGCCCCAGAGGAATCTGAGACAGCCTAAACTGTGGCCCCGCCTCCCTCTTCTGTGCCAGCAGGACTTGGAGCTAGGACACCTAGGTCCTGGGTCCCCTCTGATAGGGAAGGGGTGTTCCACCGTGGGCAGACAGTAGGGTCTGAGGCTCTAGGGTTCCAGCTTCACTTTGTGAATCTCAAGGTGCATCTGGCCTTGAGGGGACTACGATGAAGGCAGACAGACAGCCGCTCCTTTTTGGATCAGTCAAGAAATTGAGGTCACACCAATGGCCCCTCTTTCTATCTGAGCTGCCTGTGGCGGTGGTGGGGGGGGGAGCAGCCCTGTAGCTGAATGTGACAAGACTCAGGGGAAACCTCAGGCCCCTTCAACTGAGCCCCTGTGCGAGCCCCGCCCCTCCCTAAATGCCAGACTAGGAGCTGACAGGCGGCGCTGCGTGCGCTGGGTTTCAAAGGTGACGGGGAACTTTGTTATTGCAGGGGTTGCTGCCACTTTCTTCACATCCTTAACAGACTTCAGCAGAAGGGATTGAGTTAGCTCTCAAGGAAGACTACCTGGCCATAGGGGCTTATTTGTATGGCATGTGGAGCAGGCGAGCTGGGAGCATAGGACAGACTCCTGTCCATGTGATTTGAAGGAGGTGGCAAGAAAGACCTCCGTCTGTGTGGGCTGTTTCTTTCTGGACTTCTCTTATCTACGCCCTAGTCGTTCTTGAGAGTCTCAGAGCTGGGGAAGAAAAGAGGAAGGTTAGCATGTGGAAGTTCCTTCTTTAGCAGCCTGGGGAGAGGCTGGGGATGGAATTCTGCAGGAGAGGAGAAGCAGTAGAAGACGGCTTTTGTTCCTGGGCTGGCTTGGGAAATGGCCCCATTTGCCATCATAACACTTTACCTTCCCACCCCCCAGCCCTGTTCAGCTGAGTGTGGAAATAGAGGGATTTCTGCTGCCATCATCTTCCATGGGCTTTCCAGGTACCTGCCCCCCCTAGGGAACCTCCATTTTCATCCTTAAATGGGTTTCCTCCATTCCGTGCTCCAAAGTAATCCCGTTCCCAGTGACCTACACTGATTCCTGTCTCTGTTATGTGGGCTGCTGGGTTGGGGCCTATGGGGACTGGGGGAAGGGGCTTCTCACTTTCTTTCCTTTTTCTTTCTGCCCACCAGGTCCCACAGCCTACAAGTAGGGAGCAGGGAAAGA
>NW_006209847.1:3862657-3867541 GCF_000334495.1 Tupaia belangeri chinensis | reverse complement strand
GGGGGGGGGGGGGCGGATATGGGGGAATCGAGGAGAGCTCTGGTAGATGCTTGGCTTAGGTGAGACAGTTATGGAAACTTTCTTGCTCTTCAGAGGATGCTGGGGTTGGGAAGATAAGGGGAGGTAAAGAGTGAACATGGGGAGGGGTTGTGGGGTTTGAAAGGAACCCGAAGTAGGAGGCATTGATATTTGTCGAATGGGGACCCCCCACCCTGAGTCCCTTTCACCCTGGGGGCAGTGTCGTTCGTCCTGTCCAGAATGGCAGCCTGTGGAGGCACCTGCAAGAACAAAGTGACTGTCTCCAAGCCAGTGTGGGACTTCCTGAGCAAGGAGACCCCAGCCCGGCTGGCCCGGCTTCGGGAGGAGCACCGCGTGTCCATCCTCATAGATGGCGAGACTTCTGACATCTATGTTCTCCAGCTTTCCCCACAGGGCCCTCCCCCGGCCCCTCCCAACGGGCTCTACCTGGCCCGGAAGGCTCTCAAGGGGCTGCTGAAAGAAGCAGAGAAAGAGCTGAAGAAAGCTCAGAGGCAGGGGGAGCTTATGGGGTGCCTGGCTTTGGGGGGTGGGGGAGAGCACCCTGAGCTGCATCGCCCAGGCCCACCCCCTCTCCGAGCAGCCCCGCTCCTGCCCCCAGGGGCACGGGGGCTCCCCCCTCCTCCCCCTCCCCTGCCCCCTCCGCTTCCTCCCCGCCTTCGGGAGGAGGCTGAAGAGCAGGAGAGCACCTGCCCCATCTGCCTGGGGGAGATCCAGAATGCCAAGACATTGGAGAAGTGCCGGCATTCATTCTGTGAGGGCTGCATCACCCGGGCCCTGCAAGTGAAAAAGGCCTGCCCCATGTGCGGCCGCTTCTATGGGCAGCTGGTGGGCAACCAGCCCCAGAATGGGCGGATGCTGGTCTCTAAGGACGCCACCCTCCTGCTGCCCAGCTATGAGAAGTATGGCACCATTGTCATCCAGTACGTCTTCCCGCCCGGTGTCCAAGGGGTAAGGAGACCATCACCTGCCCTCACGCATTGGTTTTCCCCAAGCTTGTTCTCCCAACCAGGAAAACTGGGTGAGGGTGTGCCTGTTAGATGGGATGCAGTCGTGCTGTCTCCCAGGATGCCTTCCTACTCAGTGCTCTGGAGCTCAGGAGGCCCCCTTGAGGCTAGTCTTTCCATCCCCACGACCCCCAGGCCCATATGAAAATCAAGTCTGAGAGAAAAGAATTGCACATTATTTCATGAGAGTGGACCCTGCCGAATAATCTTGGTGGAGGTAAATTCTGTGGAAGTGGCGGCTTAGTGTGTAAGCAGACAAAACAGGAGGGTATCTGACCATCCTAACAGCTAGGAGTGTTGCTGTGATCTGGATTTCTGAGTAGAACCTTGGTGACAGTGGAAGGTACAAGCAGGAGTGGCCAAGGGCCTCCAGGTTTCTTCCTGCGGGACGGAGAGTGATGGCCAGCTCTGGTGTGCAGAGCGACAAGGAACCTCTGAAGGAGGGTAATAGAAAAGCAGAATTGGGTAGATAGTGGCAGACCATTAGGAGTAAAGTTTTCAAGTAAGAGAAGGGAAAGGCTGAAAGATAGATTATTCTCAGTCTTCACATTTCTGCTGAGTTATCTAGAGAATAAGGACCAACCACCTTCCATTACTTCTGAGAATCCATTTGTTGCTGAATGGAGACTTGAGAGATTGAGACAGCAGAAGGAACCTCTTAACAATAAGGATTCTATCTGGAAACAGGCGCTTGCTGCCCAGGCCCAAGAGTCTCTCTCTTTACCTGGAAGGCTGTCAGCCTGTTACTGCCCTGTCAGCATTAGCTTGGGGTGGCCAGACAGAAGGCTGGCCAGAATGACTTCCATTGTCTGGCCCTTGGGCGGTCTAGCTGCTCCCTGCCCACTCTGCTTCCCCTTCCCCCCAGGCTGAACACCCAAACCCAGGAGTCCGGTATCCTGGCACCACCCGGGTGGCCTACCTCCCAGACTGCCCCGAGGGCAACAAGGTGCTGACCCTGTTCCGCAAGGCGTTTGACCAGCGTCTCACCTTCACTATCGGCACATCCATGACCACGGGGAGACCGAACGTCATCACCTGGAACGACATCCACCACAAGACCAGCTGCACAGGGGGACCTCAGCTGTGCGATACCTTTCATTTTCCCTCCCTGCCTCCTCCTTTTCTCTCCCTTACCACTGCGGGAACAACACCTACCACCTCACTCTGGGAGCCTCCTAACTGGAGACCACCCCCAAACGGCTCCACATCTCTTCCATCCCAGTGTCTCTTCCATTCAACCTGGTCCTGATGTCCCCAGCTTAACCTTCAAAAATAGGCAGAATTGGGCTAAGTTTTCTTGGGTGTGGGGGGGTCCCCCCTTAGGGGAGGTGGGAAGGGGTCTGCATGGAGCTCTGCTGTCATCAGAATGAAAGTGACATAGGGGTACTATAAGAAAGCTCAAACAGGCTGCCCCTGATTAACCCTGACCCTCATTTCTCTTTGCACCCAGGTTTGGGTACCCGGACCCCACCTACCTGACCCGGGTGCAAGAGGAACTAAGAGCCAAGGGTATCACAGATGACTGAAGGATGGCCCTTTGCCAAGGCCCCTGCCTTCTTCTCTACTAGGACCCAATGGAAGCCTCTGTTCCCCTCTCTTCCCCTTTCCCCCCATACCACACACGAAGGGGACCTGTCAGACTGGAGAGGGAGTTCACAGGGAAAGCAGCAGTCCCTTCTTCTGTCTCCACCTGGCCCTGCTGGCCAAGTGCTTCAGTGCCCGGAGGGCCGCTCCCTTCTGGCAGAGGCTGATCTCCAAGGGTCTGCTCCCTGCTCCCCTCCCCTTGTACATACTCCTGTGTCCCCGGCTCCCACCAGTGCCCTTGGCGTTTTCTGGTATGTGCTGTGCTCCAGTAACTAAGCTGGGAAAGGACCTGGGTGGGAGGAGGGGGTCTCTTGAGCCCTTTGCTGCCACATACTGTTCCACTGCTGAATTTCAGGGTGGGGGAAGGAGCATTTGGGCAGATCTCAGCCCACCCCACCTCCAAGGAGCTGGCTTTGTATGTTCATTCGATACAATTCTCCTACCTTAACCTTCTCCTCTCTCTCCTGCGTCTCTGTCTCTGTCAGTCTTTGTCTTTCTCCCGCTCTTCTGTCCCCTATAAAGAGCCTCCTTACCCTGTTCTGGAATCGCCTCCAGACTGTAGCTTTTAATTTAATAAAAATAAAGTAAAATATGCAACTCTATGCCACACCCGTCCTGTTCTGTGAACACAGGGAGGGGAGGTGTTGGGGGGGAGGGGAGAAGCAGGACCTGGAGAGAAGGGGAAAGAGAGGTGGGGTGACAGGGAAACCTCCAAGTGCCTCCGCAGCCCCCGTGCCTCCTGAGGACCTGGGGAATGGGGATGTACTTAGTACACTGTAATAACACTCTGAAGTCCTGGGACACGCTTCGATGCTGGAATCAGGATTAAGAGGGGTTTGTTTGTTGTTGAACTACGGTTGTAGAGAAGGGAACAACCCTACCCCTTCTGCGGAGTTTGGCTGGGGTGGGAGTAGGGGCGGAGCCGGGCAGGGGGTGGGTTCGGCAGCAGCAACTCCCCGGACGCACGCAGGCAGGCCTCGGAGCCCCCCAGCTTCGGTGCCCCCTCGGCTCTGAAACTTGAAGCAGGGTAGGGGTCCAGCATGAAGCCCCCGGACCGCCCCACCCCTGGCCGCACTGACCGGATACTGGGGGTTATGGGGGGCATGCTGCGCGCATGCGCCCTACCCGGGCAAGAGGGGGTAAGAAAGGGCTTCTGCGGTGGGGTCGTGGGTCTTTTGGGGCCTTCGAGAGGGCTGCATCCCATAACTCCATTTACCCACAGACAAGAGTTCTGCAGGGCAGTAGCAGAAATCTATAAGTTCTATTATTAGGGCCATAGCCAGTTCTGGGCGACCCCTTTATATCTGTGGGTTTTGACAGGAGGGAGAAGGGGATAGGAGAAGTCCAGGCTGCCTAGGAAGCTAAGTTCCTTATGGTCGTTTTGTCCCCGCAGCCCCCAAAGAGAAGCCCCCTAGAGTCGGAGTGTACTGAGCCAGAGTCTGACTGTACCGAGGGGGATCAGAGAGGGGAGCGCGAACGCGAGGGCCTCGCCTGGGCTCCGCAGCAGCCCGGTAAGAAGCTGGAGGTGGGGTGGGGCACCGTTTGCCATCCTGCG
The DNA here is from genome assembly GCF_000334495.1 of Tupaia belangeri chinensis. Lineage (NCBI taxonomy): Eukaryota > Metazoa > Chordata > Mammalia > Scandentia > Tupaiidae > Tupaia > Tupaia belangeri. The sequence continues at coordinate 3,863,359 of NW_006209847.1, read as the reverse complement.
CAAAGTGGCGGATTCAAAAATATTCTGCTCTTATTAGCATAGAGATTCGCATCTAATTTGCATGAGATCCATTTAGCCGCAGAGACCTCCACGCTTCTCCTGGCCTTCTAGGTGTCCCCCCACTTCAGCCAGTCCAGTCCCGAGCCCCCGCAGGCAGAGTGTCACCGCGCCCCACCCCTGGCCCCAGGCCAGCCCAGGCTTCAGGACTTCGCCTTAATTGGCGATTAGTCTTAACTGGAGTCCCGGGGCCTGGAGGAAAAAAGGGTCCGGCAAGAGGGAGGCACTTGTGTTGTGTTCCCCACCGAGAGTTCCCCATACACCCCCTGCTACCCGGGGGTCTTATCCACCCCCGCGCGGACGGGAACAACACCAACCCTAGGGCATCTTTCCTACAGGCCAAGGCCCAATCTATCGCGGAGGCCAAGGGGGACCCCACCACCAGGCTTAACCCCTACCCCACCGCTCCGCACCCAGAGCTCTGGATGCTGGAGGGAGGGGGAACCCGGGGCCGGGGAGCCCCGGCTGGGGAGGAGGGGCGGAGGCGCTGGGGACGTGGAGTGGGAACGTGGTGGAGGCTGGGGGAGGGGGGAGTGGGGCGGGAACCCAGCCCCGGCTGGAGGGGGGAACGCGAGGCAGAGGGCGGAGCTGGGCCGCAGAGGCCCCACCCCGCGGCGGCACCGAGGCCCGGCCCGGTATTCCGCT
>NW_006209847.1:3853847-3862254 GCF_000334495.1 Tupaia belangeri chinensis | reverse complement strand
GTGAGTGCGAGGTTGCAAGGGCCCAGTATTGAATTGGGGGCGGGCTGGGGTTTCCGGGCATCTGGTTGCCCAGGCTCTGGGGTTTTAGAGCTGGAGACCCCCGTGCGTTTATTTTCCAGGACAGTGATTTGTAGGTGGTCTCTAGGGTTCCTTCTTTCTCCAAATTTCTGTTAGTTCAAGTTAAGGAAACTGGGGAAGGGGGAGACTCATTTCTTAAATATAGTCAGCTGGTTATGAGGAAAACCCACCCATCGTCCCTTAAGCCTAGAGCCATGTATCTTCCCTCAAATCCTTTTGCTGAGACTTTGAAGAGGGACAGGAGAATGGAGGAATGGGGAATAAATAAAAGGGTTCTACCAGGGGCTTTATAAGGAGCAGAATCTCAGCTCCTCTGTCCCTGAGCCCGGGCCAAAGATTGCCCTGCCAGGCTCTCCTCACCAGCCCCCTCTGTCGGGCTAGTGCCTGTGCTGGGAAGGTGGGCCAGCAATCTTTTCCTTTTATAATGGTCATGGCCATTGGTGGAGGAGGGGTCTGGGAGTGGCAGATGGACTTGCTCTCCCCGCCCCCACCCCTTCCCAGAGAATGGTCTGTACCCATTGCAAGGGGGCGAGTTGTAAGAGAGCAGATGGCCACCCCCAGCTTCCAGTGTCTGCCCAGATGGCTGCCCCCACCCCCATATCTGTGCTATGCTCTGGATATGGGGAACTCCACATGCACTGGGGGTTGTAGGCCTGGGAAGCCAGGTGTTTACTGTCCTTCTTCCCAAGGGTGCCCTGGTGACATTTTCTATCCTGGCCAACTCAAATGAGGACGGTAAGAGAGGGAATCCTGGGAGAGAGGGGCTGAGCACCTTGGAAAAGAGGCCTGGGAGTTCCCTGGGGACCGAGTCTGGAGCTGGAGCATTATCTATCACCTCCTTTTTTTTTTTTTTCCCCACTAGAATCCTATTCCATTGCTGGCAGCGAGGGGAGCATATCAGCTTCTGCTTCGGGTCTGGGTGCCCCCTCTGGCCCCAGCTCTGGCCTCAGCTCTGGCCCTTGTTCTCCGGGTCCCCCAGGGCCAGTCAGTGGCCTGAGGAGATGGTTGGATCATTCCAAACATTGCCTTAGTGTGGAAACTGAGGCAGATGGTGGTCAGGCGGGGCCATGTGAGGTGAGCAGAAGCATGCAAGACAACCATGGACATTGGGAGTGGGCGATTTGGGGCTGCTGGTCACTGGGGAGATGTGGCTACTGTCCTTGACCTCTTGACACTTGACCTCTGGCCTCCAGAACTGGTTGCTGGAGCCAGGCTTTCCTGCAGGAGAGGAGTTGCCAGAACTGACCCTGCTGACCACACTGCTGGAAGGCTCTCGAGCTAAGACACAGGTATGAAGGGAAGGGTCTGGGAAGGCTCTCTTCACCCAACAGGTATTCACTTACCCTAGGATGTTCTTTCCTCCAGCCACCTGAAGAGGAGACGTCCCAAGCTCCTGAGAGTGAGGAGGAGCAGAAGAAAGCAGCTCTGGAAAGGAGTATGTAAGTGCCCCCCCCAACACACACAATTGTACAACTTCCAGAAGACTGCCTCACGTTTGGGCTAGAAGTCCCTCTGAGATTGGCTATGGTGACAAAGGGGCTTCTAATCTAGGAGGGAGGACCTGGCTCAGCCAAGGATGTGCCCAGACTCTGAAGCAGGGCACTCTCCCGCTCCCTTCCTAGGTATGTCCTGAGCGAACTGGTAGAGACAGAGAAGATGTATGTGGACGACTTGGGCCAGATTGTGGAGGTGGTACCCTGTACCCTTTCCGAACCCTGGTCCACTTGCCCTTTCCCTCTACCCAGGGCTATTTTCAGGAAATGGCTTGGTGCGGCTTTGCAGCCCCCTCTATTTCTGGGCTCCTTAGGGTGTGAGAGGGAAGGGTTCCCACCAAAGCTGGCACCACATGCTCTTACCCCAATCTTCCCACAGGGTTACATGGCGACCATGGCTGCTCAGGGAGTTCCCGAGAATCTTCGAGGCCGTGACAGGATTGTGTTTGGGAATATCCAGCAGATCTACGAGTGGCACCGAGAGTGAGTGGTGGTGCCCTGAGAGCCAGGTGTTAGAGAGGAACACTCATCTGATTGTTTCTGTACCCCAACTGCGGGGCCGTTGTGACCTAACAGATGTTACAAGAAGTTTTTTTATTGAGCACTACTAGGGCGGACAGCTTCAACTTGGGGGGTGGAGAGAGATGAGGTTCTGAAATGCCTTTCTTTGCCAATCTTTCCAGCTATTTCCTGCAGGAGCTGCAGCAGTGTTTGAAGGATCCTGATTGGCTGGCTCAGCTATTCATCAAACATGTGAGGCTTGAGAGGATGGGGCCTGGGAGAGGAGGGGCTTGGGAACAGAGCTGGGCTCTGTGTAGATGTGCCTACTCTCCTCGCTCATCATGCTCTCTCGAATATTCCCCTGGTAGGAGCGCCGGCTGCATATGTACGTGGTATACTGTCAGAATAAGCCCAAGTCAGAGCATGTGGTGTCAGAGTTTGGAGACAGCTACTTTGAGGTCAGTGGCTTAAGTGCCTTGGGGGAAGGAAGACAGAATGGGCTTGAGCCAGCTATCCAGGCTGCCTGACCACCCTGTCCCTGTCCCCAGGAGCTCCGGCAGCAGCTGGGGCACCGCCTGCAGCTCAGTGACCTCCTTATCAAACCTGTGCAGAGGATCATGAAATACCAGCTGCTTCTCAAGGTCAGGACCACCTCCTCTCTGGGGGCACACCTGGCTAAGACAGTGGTTTCACCTCCCCAGCATTCTTTTTTTTTTTTTTTTGGAGAGGTTTTTGCTATAGGGCGTGTGCACTCGCCAGACAGAGAGAGAGACAGAGAGACAGAAAGCGAAAAATCACCCCCCAGGGGGGATGGCCACGCTGCAATCCCTTCTCCTCCATTCTCCTCTCGGGATCCTGGGCATGCACACACACGCGTGCGTGTGAGTTTAAGCCACCAGGTCTGGGACTCGAACCGCGGTCGACTATGTGGGAGTCCAGCGACATAGCCATTATGCTAACTGCTCGTCCCCTCCCCAGCATTCTTAATGTCCGCCCAGACTTCTTGGGGGCGTCCTTACCTGTGTCCTCGGAGAGGATGTGAGAGCTTCTGAGGGTGTCCTCATGCCTTCCCTGAGTATTTCTTCTGTATGTCTTAGGATTTTCTCAAGTATTATAGTAGAGCTGGGATGGACACTGAAGAGCTGGAGGTGAGAATCCCCAGATCTGCCAGGATACAGCATGTACACCTTATTCTCTTAGTTTTGTGGGTTCCCCAGCCCTTAGGATGGTTTAGAGTCGTCTGGTTTTTAAGGTGAGGCTGGTTGGGGTCATGGTGGTCTGAAGAGATAGATGGCCAAGGAGGCCTTTCTCAATAATGACTCTCTTTCCTGCTAATGCTCCTGTCTCACCTGCATCTCAGCAAGCTGTGGAGGTCATGTGTTTCGTGCCCAAGCGCTGCAATGATATGATGACCCTAGGGAGACTGCGGGGTTTTGAGGTACAGAGATGGGAGAGGGATCTGGAGCCCAGGGATCTGGAGCCTAGTGCTCTTCTGCCCCAGTCCTAGCACTCTGGAGGGCCTTAAGGGAAATGATTTCCTGGGTGCCTGACCCCGTCGCTGGCTGGGAGTGTCAGAGAATGGTAGGAGGAGTGGAAATGATCCCTTTTCACTTCTTATTTTTCCTCCTTTGGTTCTAGGGCAAGCTGACTGCTCAGGGGAAGCTCTTGGGCCAAGACACATTCTGGGTCACAGAGCCTGAGGCTGGGGGGCTACTGTCTTCCCGGGGTCGAGAGAGGCGTGTCTTCCTCTTTGAGCAGATTATCATCTTCAGCGAGGCCCTAGGAGGAGGCGTGCGAGGCGGAGCACAGCCTGGCTATGTGTACAAGAGCAGCATCAAGGTGGGGAGAGCCCTAGGGAGGACTCAGGGAGGATATCTGGCTCTTGGATTTGTTGGAGGGTGTAGGAAACAGAGAGAGCCTAAAGAATTGGTGGGGGACTATCTTATTTTTGCCAATTCAGGTGAGCTGTTTGGGACTGGAGGGAAACCTCCAAGGTGACCCTTGCCGCTTTGTCCTGACCTCCAGAGGACCAGAGGGTGGGATCCAGCGCTACATCCTACAGGCTGCAGACCCTGCAATCAGTCAAGCCTGGGTCAAGCAAGTGGCTCAAATCCTGGAAAGCCAGCGGGACTTTCTCAATGGTGAAGCTCTCAGCCTCCCACCCTCAGCCCTTTGACCTCACTGCCTGCTGATCCAGCTCCTCCCTATCCTATTTTGGCATGATGGTTAAGGTGGCTGGATCTCACATGGCCGACTGCACGGGTTCGAGTCCCATTTTCCATTACTAGCTCAAGATTTGGTAACTCAGTATCCCTTAAAGCCCCCAGCAATTTACAATGGAAGGGAAGGCAAATGGGAGGATGGCACATGCAGGGCCTCTGCTGTAATCCCCCTTCTCTTTCTCTCTTCGCCCTAGCATTGCAGTCACCCATTGAGTACCAGAGACGGGAGAGCCAGACCAACAGCCTGGGGCGGCCAGGAGGGGTGGGGAGCCCTGGGAGGATCCGGCCCGGGGACCGGACACATGTCAGCACACATGCACCGACCAATGGCTCTCTCCCCTCCCTGCTGTTGTTGCCCAAAGGGGAGGAGGCCAGAGCCCCCCTGCCCCTGGACACAAAGGTATGAAGAACAACTTCCTTGTGTAGGGGCTGAATGGAGAGGGGGTTTTCTTGCTGTGGGATTGCCAGAGCCCCTCCTCCATCCCATTCCCTGCAGCCACCACTGTCCTTTTGTCTGACCCTTCCTACTTCCTTTCCCTTCCCTCTTCCCCTCTCCAGTTGAACTCTGAGGAGTAGGTAGTCTCTGGTAATCCGAGTTACCTGGGGAGAGAAGGTTTGGCTAGGGGCTTAAATGGAAAAGAGGCATGCAGGTGGACTCCCTGGCCTTTTTTGATCCTCTGACTTAAATCTTTCTTAGGTCCTTGGCGGTATCTCCCAGGTTCCTCATGACTCTCCTCTGGTTGCTCCAAACCCAAACACCCCTCCCTGCCAGGCCAGACTTGCCAAGCTGGATGAAGACGAGCTATAACTGGTGATGGCCACGGGTGGTGCCGACAGCCACCTGCTCCCCAGAGAGCTCTGGGCAATCCGCCTGCGACCGTGCCAGGATTCCTCCTCCTCAGTGTATCTGGAGAGAGGGGAAGGCTGAGAGTGATGTCAACTTGGAAGAGTACCTAGACCCAAAAGGACCAAGTTCTGCCCAAGGAACACAGATTCCTTCAGCCCCGTCCCCATGCATGCATCACGGTCCCCCAGAAGGAGGATATGTGGGTGGGTGGGAGGGCTGGGGCAGGGGCTGGATAGAAATTACTGGTTTTGTTTTTGATTTTGTTTTTCTTGTTTTCTGAAAATAAAGGTTTTGTTATATCACTAAAGCTGCTGTCTTGGCAGAGGGGAGGGGAGGTTGTGGTGGGGCAGGTGGGATGAAGTGGTATGGAAGGAACCCGCTGGCCCAGTGATTTCAGGAGGGGTCTGATGAAAGGAAAGGAGCCCAGGGTACCAGGTAGACGACGTTGCTGTGTTCGTCCCTCACCTGCTGTCAGACCAGGTCCAGACACTTGATCTTTGGTGTATCTTCTTCCCCTTTACCTAACCTTCTTCCCCTCCTCTTCACCCTCTGTCTACACCTCACTAGGAAGCCCAGCACAGTGTAGCTTCCCACCGTTCCCCCAACATCCAGAAAGTAAAGCACAGAATGCCCAATGTACCTTTCCTCCTGAGGCCTCCATGTTCAGCTGAGAGAAAATAGGAAGGCGGAGAGGCCCTTGCTGGTTCTGGGTCTCCTTATCTTTGCTGTCTGGGAGGCCATGTGGCATGTCCATACTGAACATGAGGGGATTCTTCTTCAATCCATAGACTCAAGGGTGGTGAGTCCAATAGGGCCTTCACTCCCAACTCCTGGGACAGCTCCTGGAACAGACAACCAGATGTGCAGAGGTCCACCTCCTGATGCCCTGTCCCAGGTCCTTATGTTCCACTGACCATTCATCCCCTGGGCTCCGTCACGTGCACTCGGGCTTCCTCAGGAGACAATAGCCTGCTGGGGTGGGACAGTGAGAAGAAGCTGGAGCCTCCCTATGGGCTCCGGATCCCTCTGGTCTCCGACAATGAGGGGAGGGAATCTGTGAAGGGGGGACAGGACGTAGGGCCCAGATAAGACTTCTAGGGAACAATAGGAGGAATTGAAGAGGGGAGACCCACCCTCACTGCACTCTACCCCTGGGACTTTGGGGTCAGGGATTGGGGATCAGAGGGTGATGGGGAGGGGTGCTGAAGATTCTTGTGCCTGGAGGAGGGGATGGCAACAAATAGCAGGATTCTAGAGCACAGACATTCGTATTACTTTAGGGGCCACTGGGGTACATGAGGTGTGCACTTCGTGTATCCACACACGTTTCTGAATGCCTACTTCAGAATGGCACTTGAATGTGATACATGGGGGTTTCAGTTTTTTGGCTCCTAACCAAATAAAAATTTCCCATCAGTTTTGTATTCCCTTCAAACTAGACCCAGCCAGTCCCTGCACAGGTGTCAGGAGCCCTTTTCGAGACCAGTAACTGCTTCCTGGCTCAGTCTGTGAAACTGCTAAGGCCAACAGGGCCCCTTACACTCTACTCTCCAGGGGCGAACTATGCAGTGTGAGGGTTTGGATCTAGGGTGGGGTTGCAAATAGGCTCTGGAATTTCTTGCTCCAGCAGCAAGAAAGCAGCTTTCAGGAAGGATCAGTATGATCTGAGAGGAGCCAGCCTCTGTCAGGTGGAGTGAAAAGGCCAGATCAAAAGGTTTAGAGGGCGGGCAGTGTGGAGGTTAAGGTACTGGATCCCACATGGCCGACTGTGCTGCCCCAGTCCTGGATCTAGAGGCTTGAAAAACATGCCAAGCCTGCTCACAAGCACACCCAAACTCTTGAGAGGAGAATGGAAAAGAGCGTGGCCATTCCCCCTGGGGGTGTTTTCTCATGTTCCCTCTCTGTCGAGCACATGTGACCGATCACAAAAACTAAAACCAAACCAAACAGCTTAGGAGTGGTAAGTAGTGGGTAAAGGTGTAGGGCTCCCTTGTCTTTTGGCCTGTCTCTCTGATTTCTGTATCTTTACACAGTCACCCCTTATACCATGTCCCAGAGCCAGTGACTTAGGGCGTGGCATGGAAGGTGGTCAAGGACGTCTGAGGATACGCCTAACAGAGGGTCTCCCTCCCCAGCTCTCTACTGGCCTGAGAAGGTTCCCAAGACAGAACGCCCTCCAGGACCGGATTGGATCCTGCTTCATGGAGGCGGGACTCAAGGCTAGAGGCAGAAGGATATTTAAGACCGGGAAGCGTTGCTTGCGGCCAAGAACAAAATGAGTGGGCTATTGGACGCCAGGGCCTGTGCAGTCCCTGGAGAGGCCTCTGACCTTAAGTCCCCCCTGGGCTGCAGGCTCAGAGAGCCTCTCACCGAGGCTCGGTTTCAGCAGCTCTTCGGGGGCGCAGAGCAGGACCGGGAGCTACCCGCGGAGCCCTGCTTGCCCAGGCTTTACAGATCGTGGAAGCGGCGGGCGGGCGTTTGTTCCAGGTCGGGGGCGTGGCGCCTTCTGCTGGCTCGGCTGCCCCCGGTGCGCTGGCTGCCCAACTACCGCGGGCGGGCCTGGCTGCTCGGGGATGCGATGGCCGGAGTGACTGTGGGCATCGTGCACGTGCCCCAGGGTGAGAGGTCCCCAACAGCAGCTAGTCAGTGGCCCACATTCTAGAAGGCTTGAGGGAGGTGGCGTAGGGAGTAGGAATTCGGGAGCAAGGGGTGGTTTCGTGGGGGCTCTCAGAATGTTGGAGGGACTGAGAAGTAAGGCCTGCGGAGCTCCTTTCAGATCCCGCCCCGGTCTGGTCTCTGCTCACCTGCCCAATCCGGTGAGAAGCCTTGGTTGGACCTGGTCCCGCTCAGGGAACTGGAGAGAGGGCACACCTGCCCTCCAGGACTCTGACACGGATCTGTGACTTTGTCCACCCCACTGAGCCCGGTGAATTCCTTTCTCTCTTGTGGCATAATTTAGTGCTCCCATGCAACCTCTGAGAGTGGGAAGGAGGCAAGTCCTGGAGGCCGGACCAATGCCTCATCTCCCAGTCAGCCCCTCCAACCTTTCCTTCCACCTTTCCCCAGGCATGGCTTTTGCCCTCCTGACCTCCGTGCCCCCAGTGTTTGGACTCTACACTTCTTTTTTTCCTGTCCTCCTGTACAGCTTGTTGGGTACTGGGAGACACCTGTCCACCGGTGAGTGACCAGGGACTTCCGATGATTTCTCTCCTTATCTGTGGTGATAAAACTAGGCTGGGCTTATTTTTATTTTTTAAATAGAAAAG
>NW_006209847.1:3850635-3853836 GCF_000334495.1 Tupaia belangeri chinensis | reverse complement strand
CCCCTCTACATCTCTCCCACCTTCCTTTCCCTTTCTTGTGAGGTCCTGCTAGAAAACTGACCTAAGCAGGGCCAGCAGGTGTGGCATGATGGTTAAGGCACTGGACTTCCACATGGCCAACCACGGTTCAAGTCCTAGACCTGGTGGCTTGAAACTCTTGATGACTTGAAACTCATGCTGGGCCTGTGTGTGTGTGTGCCCAAAATCCCAAGAGGAGAATGGAAGAGAAAAGATTATTGCATGGCCATCCTTCCTGGGGAGGGGGAAATTGATTTCTCACTCTCCTTTTCTCTTTCTCTGGAGGGCACACACCCTATGGCAAAAACCGAAAGAAAAGGAAAGAAAACGGACTGAATCAGTGCTTGCTGGAGTGGGTGCAAAGAGGAGGAGGGTGGCTTAGACTTTTTCCTCCGTGGGAAATTTGGTTAAATGAGTATCTATCTCTGGGACTTAAAAGGGGAAGGAGATCCCCCCTGCCCAACAAGAGCAGGCAGTCCCGGGAGCAGTCTGCAGGAGGGAGAGGTTTTACCAGCTGTGTGCACTTCTTTCAGCCTTCCCAAGGCTCCCGGCTGCGGGCCGGCTCCTGACCACGGTCTTCACAGGGGCGTCAGCCTTCTAGGTCTGACAGGTGCCTCCCTGACCCGCGGCGGCACAGCTGGTGATCTCTGCATTTGTCCCCTGGTTCCAGGAACTTTTGCCGTACTCAGCCTCATGACCGGCTCCGTGGTTGAGCGGCTAGTGCCCGAGCCCTTCGGGAGGAACCTGAGTGGAATCGAGAGGGAGCAGTTGGATGCTCAGCGGATTGGGGCAGCCTCGGCCTTGGCCTTTGGGAGTGGGGCACTAATGGTGAGGGAGCATCAGGGGAAGGCCCTGGAGGGTCGGGGAGCAGGAGGAAAGCTCCTGAGCGTGGGCGGGGGCGCGGGGGCGCGAGGGCGCGGCTGTGCGCTCTGCGCGTGGCGGGTCTGCTCCTCCTTCGGGTGGTGATCGCTCATCTCCCCCGCAGCTGGGAATGTTCGCGCTGCAGCTCGGCGTCCTGTCCACCTTTTTGTCGGAGCCTGTGGTCAAGGCGCTGACCAGCGGGGCCGCGTTGCACGTGGTCGTGTCCCAACTGCCGAGCCTTTTGGGGTTGTCTCTCCCGCGCCAGATCGGCTGCTTCTCTCTCTTCAAGGTGGGGGTGAAGGGACAGCCTAGAAGATGCTTCTAGCGGTCGGGGAATAGGGAAACTCAGAAAGGGAGGAAGGACAGGACGGGGGTGGAGGGTAGTTAGTTGTGTGTCTGGGCGAAGGAAAGGAGGTTAGAAGCACGTGAGCTGAATGCGTGAGCTGCGGAGGTGGGAGCCCTGATGGCAGCGGGTCTGGCGGCTCCGTGCTGGGGGCAGTCAACCCTGGCACGGGGCCTTCTGCCCACCGCCCCCCGCAGACGCTGGCCGCCGTGCTGACGGCGCTGCCCAGGAGCAGTCCAGCCGAACTGACCATCTCGGCGCTCAGCCTGGCGCTGCTCGTGCCGGTCAAGGAATTGAACGTGAGATTCCGAGACCGGCTGCCTACTCCCATCCCAGGGGAGGTTGTCATGGTGAGGATGCCCGGGTCCCCTCCCCGCCCGCGTCCGCCACAGCCTTACCCATCCTGTAGCCGCTGCCGCCCCCTGGTGGAAAGCGGAGGTCACCGACTAGAGGTCCCGCTCACACGTGTTTCCCTGGCCTCCTGCCGGAGCATTCAGACCCTTCAGAAACCTCCACCCACACGGTCCGCTTCTCTCACCAGCCCCCTCTAGACCTCTTAGATGCCGTCTTCCTCCCTCCAGCGCCCCCTTGCGATCGCGCTGGCCACGGCACCTCTTCTCATACCTGTCCACCAGGTCCTTCACTGAAGTTCACGGTGATCTCCCTTTCCCACTCCCACCCCTACGTTTCTCTCTCCGCGACTACATCAGTGTTCCACGTCTCCACAGACACCACATACAGCCCTAGACACAGTCCAGCTTCCCTGCTGAGAACGGCTCCGTTCATCTCTGGGCTCCCTCTTCCTCCTGCCCCTCTCTCACCACAGCCCCCAGCACACGTCATTCTTCTTTCCCATGCGCACACCCCTGCGCTAAGCCAGTTGTCAGGCGGCCATCACAAACACAGTCCCAGTTCCCTCCGTTGCTGGGCTCCTGCCACCACCTAGTCCTGCATTCTGTTTCTCTTTCAAGGGGAACCCCATCCAGCCTCCACCAGGGGCCCTCCCTCCACCCTTGCCCTGCTCCTCCCTCTCACAGGTGCTTCTGGCCTCCGTCCTTTGCTTCACTTCTTCCCTGGACACAAGATACAATGTCCAGATAGTGGGGCTGTTGCCTGGAGGGTAAGAGATGAAAAAACCCCAGCTTTCTCTACTCTCACCCAGCCTCCTCTTATCCTGCCCACCCCGCTTTCTCTGCCTTCCCTACCCCCCTGCAGCACTCAACCCACCCTCACTATGGATCCTTCCTTCTGCAGATTTCCTCGACCCCTCCTCCCCACGCTGGCCGAGCTGCCCAGGATTCTGGCGGACTTGCTGCCCATCGCCCTGGTTACTTTTGCTGTGTCCACCTCCCTGGCCTCCATCTATGCAGACAAGTTTAACTACACTATTGACTCCAATCAGGTGTGGCTCTGACTGTGGGCCCCAAACTCATGCAGAAGACAACCCTCTAATCTGATGCTGCCCCATGCCTCTGCGCCCCCCTCATCCTACTGCATCCCTGCAGGAGCTCTTGGCACATGGTGTCTCCAACCTCATCTCCTCCCTGTTCTCCTGCTTTCCCCACTCAGCCACACTGGCCACCACCAGCCTACTAGTGGATACTGGGGGCAACACACAGGTAAGAGACCTCCTGGCATGGGGACAAAGGGCCCCGGGGGGGGGAAAGTGGTGGTGGAGAAGCAGGTGAGGTTGGTAGATACCCAGGTGACATCTGTATAGAGGCGGATGGGCACCCGTGAGGAAGGGTGACTGAGGGATGGGATTATCTAGAAAGAAAACAAGGCTCCATTAAGACCTTTGTTGATCTAAGCACCGAAAAGTGCCTTTATGGTGCCCCCAGATGAAGTTAAAAATAAAGGCAATACTAAACTACCAAGTAAATTTAAGAGACAAAATAAAATGGACTTTTTTCCCATGAGGACATTTTTTTTTTTTTTGGAGAGATTTTCACTGTAGGGCGCGTGCGCTCGCCAGACAG
>NW_006209847.1:3842435-3850502 GCF_000334495.1 Tupaia belangeri chinensis | reverse complement strand
GACAGAGAGAGACATAGAGACAGAAAGCGAGAAATCACCCCCCAGGGGGGATGGTCACGCCACAATCCCTTCTCCTCCATTCTCCTCTCGGGATCTTGGGCACGCACGCACACGCGCCCGGCATGAGTTTTAAGCCACCGGGTCCGGGACGTGAACCGCGGTTGACTACGTGGGAGTCCAGCGACATAGCCATTACGCTAACTGCTGGTTCCCCAGGACATTTTTTTTTTAAAAGTCTCCCTCTAATGTTTTTGGTTTCCCTTACTTTCCTGATGCCCTAAGCATGTGGTTCACCTGCTTCTAGGGTAATCCAACAGTGGCTTTTAGATGGACATGGGGACACAAATAGGAAACTTGAACTACATACACCCAGGGGAGACTGACCAATGACAGGCATTTAATTAGGGCAAGGGGAAAGGTAGGTATGAATGACAGAATATCAAGAAGGGGGATCGAGGAGTGAGGAAAGTCTGTGTGGGAGGAGATGAGGGAGACTTCGGAAGAGAATGATGTAGAGTGGGCAGGGAGATCAGCTCTCACGCAGGGGTAGGGGAGAATCCCTTTCCTCTTTGCTTCCATCCGTCCTTCCCTCCAGCTGGCAGGCCTCTTCTCCTGCTTAGTGGTCCTGTCAGTGCTGCTGTGGCTGGGGCCCTTCTTCTACTATCTACCCAAGGTGAGGAGCAGAGGGGGGCGTAGGTGTGCCTTGGAAGAGTGGCCATATTCCAGGACACTGGAGTTGTTGGCTTGCCTTTCTGTCCCAAGGCTGTCCTGGCTTGCATCAACATCTCCAGCATGCGCCAGATGTTTTTCCAGATGCAGGAACTTCCACAACTATGGCGCATCAGCCGCATGGACTTTGTGAGAAATGGAAACGTTACCCCTAGTTGCCCTTCTCCCATTTCCCAGCGTCTCCATTCTCTGCTCTGGACAAAAGCTATTAAATAATTGTCCTGGTCCTAAGTTCTGCAACCCACCCACCTCCAAAACCTCCTTGTACCTTTACTGAGTGACAAGGAAAAGGGAGGGACTCAAACCTGACTGTCTCCTAAGTGGGGTCATTATGTTTGGTGTGTATCCCTTTGGGAGAATCCTGTCCCTTCCCTCTATCATGCTTCCTCCCTCTTCCTGGGCCTCCCTTCCCATCACTCGCCCCGCAGTCACTGCCCTGGCAGTGCCGGCCCAGCCGTTATTCTGGGCAATCCACCCCATCCATGTCCTGTAGGCTGTGTGGATGGTCACATGGGTGGCTGTAGTGACCCTGAGCGTGGACCTGGGCCTGGCCGTGGGTGTGGTCTTCTCCATGATGACTGTGGTGTGCCGCACCCAGAGGTGGGTATAGAGCTGAGCAGTCAAGATGAGGGAAGTAGAGAGCAAAATGCTCAGGTGACTCGCCAGGCCAGACCAGGCTGGGAACCTGACTGCAGCTTCTTCCCCAGGGTGCAGTGCCTGGCACTCGGACTGGCTGAGGGGACAGAGCTCTACAGGCCACTCACAGAGAGCCACAAGGTGGGTGGGCTTCAGCCAAAGACAGCAGGAAAGATGAGACCCGGCTGTTTTCTGACCCTTTGACCCTCAGCTCCTCCAGGTCCCAGGACTCTGCATCCTGAGAGTTCCGACACCCATCTACTTCGGGACCCGTGGGCAGTTTCGCCATGACCTGGAGTGGCACCTGTGCCTTGGAGAAGGAGGCAAGGTGAGGGGACTCGGTCAAAGAGGAGCATGACCCTTCTGGGCAGGGGAGGCAGGTGGGTGTCCTGAGGGGGATCCTGGTACTCAGGGGGGTGCACATTCATGCTTGCCCTACTCTACTCACAGGAAATTCCAGATGGCTCACCTGGCTCAGGTGAGATGGGATGACAAGGAGGGAATCTGGACATGCCCCACGGAGGCATCTAGGTACTTCTGCCTTCTCCTACCCTAGTTGCCGAGCCTGTCAGAGTGCTGATCCTAGACTTCAGTGGTGTCACCTTTGCAGATGCTGCTGGGGCCAGAGAAGTGGTACAGGTGAGGGTGGGTTGAGGAGACTCCTTTCACTCCACTCATGCCCTCTGAGTTGGGAAGTTACCCCTCTGCCCCACCCCTGCAGCTAGCTGGTAGATGCCGAGATGCTGGGATCCCCCTGCTCCTGGCTCAGTGTAATGGTGAGTGTGGAGGGTGCAGGTGCCCAGAGACTGGGGGATGACTGGGCAACGGGGGAGGCAAGGGGATGCCGCGTAAACTTAGGGCCTCAGTGCCTGGCATTCTCACCACACAGCCTTGGTGTTGGGGACACTAACCCGGGCAGGACTCCTGGACAGAGTGACCCCCGAGCAGCTGTTTGTGAGTGTGCAGGATGCAGCTGCTCATGCTCTGGAGAGACTGGTGAGGGGCAGCGGCCTCAGGAGTGGGAGCCAGGAGGGCTGGGCCATGCCAGGTGGAATGTGGGTGGGGGAGACTGAAGGGCGAGTGAGAGAGACTTGAGAGAAGGGGCGAGGAGGACAGTCAGGAAGGAAGGAGTGGGGCTGAAATGATGAGTGGATTTAAGGCCAAGCCAGGGAGACTGTGCCAAGATATGGGTGAAGAAGGAAGACCTAAGGTCACAAAGGGGGTGGTATGCCCCTCCGAGGACTGCCAAATCTTGGATGAAGGAGGGGGTTACCTAATCTATTCCCGACATATCTCCTCTCTTCTCCAGTAGGTCACAGGCCCAAAGATCTGCACAGTGTGGATCTGACCCAGTCACGTGCATGGAAGGCCCCAACAATGTGTGTGTAAAGATGGCCATGGCCCCTGAGCCCCCTCGTTACCTAACACAACTAATAAAATGAAGATGAGAGCTTCTGAGGTCTGTGAAGTGAGTCTGGGCTTCTGCACAGGGTCTCTGGTTTCCCTTCCTCCATGCCCATGGCACTGCAGAGACACAACTACAAACGGCTGCCATCATGTGTTCACCAGCCTCCACCCCAGCTCCAGAGACACAGGTTCTCTCTGTGGAGCTGGTGCAGAGTCCTGGACCCAGAGATGGAGTGGGAATTACTTATGGGAAAGCTTCTCCACCTCCTCAGTCCTAAGGAGATGAGAGGAGAGTTCTTAGAGTCCCCCTGGGCTCTTTGGCACTTGGAAAGTGACCCCCCATTCCCTATCCCATGGAAATGGGGTAGGGGGAGGACTTGGCACTGGCTGCGGGAGAAGTTATGGCTCCATCAGGCCCTTGGGCACTCACAGAAAAAAAAGGGTGTCACCAGGACAAACCCTTCTTGGGATCAGATTCCGAAGAGGAGCAGGGAGGGAGAGTCATTGGGGCCATCACTGGGTGGTGGGTTTGCTGGAAATTCCTAGCAGCAACAAGAGGTAGGCCCAGCCTGACAGTCAAAGGCCTCAGAAGCCATCAGTCTGCAGTCATGCACTGTAGCCGGTGTTTGAAGAAGAGCAGGCGGTGTTTGGCCACTTGACTTTCATCCTGTGACCCTGGGTACCGGTACCGCGTGTAAGTCTCTGCCCTTGCATCCCTTGACACCCAAGGCAGCTTCAGCTTAGATGCATGATCCACGAGGACATCAGAGCAGGAGCCGACCCGAAGGGAACCAAGCCCATCCAGGAAGAATTCTGGGGATGGAAGGAAGGCGAGAGTATACCTTCAGGGTGCAGAAAGCCAGCCAAAGGGAGACCTGAAGTTTAGGGTATGCAGGGTGCAGGGCAGAGTCTGTTCCTAAGGACCTTGAGCATGTAAATTAATGGGAGTTCAGGATTTGCGGGGTGCAGGGCAGAGTCTGTTCCTAACGACCTTGAGCATGCAAATTAATGGAAGTTTAGGATTTGCAGGGTGCAGGGCAGAGTCTGTTCCTAACGACCTTGAGCATGTAAATTAATCCCTGTGGGTCTAAATTTTACTCCCGTGTGAATTGGAGTCAGTATACTTGTGCTTTGAAAATGGAAAAACTGGTGGCAGGTGGTGTGTGGTGGTTGGAGCACTGAACTCCCACATGGAGACCTGGCGGCATGCTTTCTCACCCCCCTCCCCCCATCTCCCTCTGGTCAAATAAAAAATAATTAAATTAAATAATTCTTTTTTTTTTTTAAGGTTTTTTTTTTTTTTTTTTTGCTCTTGGAGAGACAGAGAGACAGAAAGCGAGAAACCACCCCCCAGGGGGAATGGCCACGCAACAATCCCTTCTCCATTCTCCTCTCGGGATCTTGGGCATGCACACACTCGCGCCCAGCGTGAGTTTAAGCCACTGGGTCCGGGATGTGAACCGCGGTCGACTACATGGGAGTCCAGTGACACAGCCATTATGCCAACTGCTCGTCCCAAATAAAATAATTCTTTAAAAAAAAAAGTGGAAAAGCCTACTACTCACTCCGCTTCCCAGAACTTTAATAAATGCCAGCTGGGCTGCTCTGAGGCGTGAGATCTGAACCAGGGGAAGCGTCTGGGGGTAGGAGTGGTGGTGACAGTGACTAGGAAGTTCAAGACAAGCCTAGCGGCTATTCTGGGCCAGAAGGTTTAAACGGTATGAGGACTGGGAAAGGGTGGGAACTCTGTCTCTGGCCGGGTGGAGGGCTTGATAAATCTTTGCAGAACTCTAGCAGCACGGAGTGGGGGGGTAAGTGGGGGAGGGGTAGGTGGGTACTGCAGAAGGCGGGGCCAGCATCAGGTGCCTCGCAGCATCACTCACCCAGATGTGCCACACGGCTGAGGCGCGGATCGAAGCCGACCTCACGCACCTTGTCGGTGCGAGCCAGGAAGAAGTTAACGACTCCATCGGTGACCACGCAGCCTGGGAAGCCAACGAGCTCATGATGGAAGCCACGCCTTTGCCGAAGGCAGTTCCCGAGGCCTGGTGCACCTGGTTCCAAACTCAGCAGCTGCCGGTAGGTGGTAGCAAAGCCAGAGATCTCTCGTACTGCGCCTCCCACCTGCGAGGAGTGGGAGGATGGCGCCAGGCGGGTAGGCACTGGAGGGGGTAGGTCTATGCACTCCTGTCTCGGGTGGTTTCCTTGCCCCATCCCCTTCCATTTCTCCTCTGCAGGACCCAGTCCCCCAGGTCCAACTTCTTTGTCCCCTCTCTGTCCCAGGGCAGGCTGCTCTTGGTTTTGGCCCCCCCACACCACAGTCTCAGCTGCTCAAAGCCTTTCTCCCACCCCACTTCCTCTGCCCCTGCCCTGTCCTACCAGGTCCAGCGGCGTCCGCTCCAGCACATCCACAAGCCTCTCCAGCCGCGTCCGCGCTGTGAAGATAAAGTCATCGTCCACCCACAGCACGTACTTGGTGGTTACTTGGGACACAGCCAGGTTCCGGCCTGCAAACCATCCCTGGAGGAAAGGTGTGTACAGTTGGGAGGCTGAAGAGATGGGTCACCTGCCCCTCGGCCACCTGACTTCCTCTCTCCCCTGACCCCTCTTGCCAGCCTGTGCCCATCTCTGAACTTTTGACTGCCTTTGAATGGCAGGAGCTGGTAAAAAATGCAAATACCCATCCCCATCCCCAGAGATTCTGAGGCTGTGTTCCGCGGGTGAGTCTTGGAGTGCATTAAGGTCTTGTACGGATTCATTCATTCATTCACTCAACAACTATTTTTACTGAACGACCAATAGGGACAAAGCATGATTCTAAAAGAATAAGATAGGCACAATCCCTGCTCCCATGGAGCACAATCCAGGAATCTTCATGCTTAACAGGTACCCCTACAATTCTGAGGTAGGTGGTTCCCGATTCATGATCCTAGAGGCTGCAGGTCGAGCGTGCAACGCCCCCCCCCACAAGTCCTCTAGTACACCAGATGAGCCTTATTGACTGCGCACCTTGCCAAAGGGCATGAGATAATGCTCCACGTGGGGACCACTAACTCTCTCTGGCTTGTCGCTGTCATCAGCGATGATCACTGTGATGGTTGGATAGAAGTGGCGGATGCTGGCAATGAGTGCCCGTAGCCGATCATAACGAAGGAAGGTCTTGGTGGCAATGGTGACCAGAGCACTGATGTTGTACTGAGCTGGGAGTGAGGGCACAGAGTTAGGGGAAGACAAGGACAGTGGAGAAAGGGGAGGAAGAAATTCCCTCCCATGGCCACCCTCACCCAACTTGTTTCCACCAGCGATGGATCGACCACTTCTCTGCTCCTACCAGCCTCACCTCCCTGGGGTGTAGACCCAGGTGGGTACAGCCGAGGGTTGGCAGGGTGTCTTATGCGGATAGTGAAGGATGCCTCATGTCCCTCAGTGGAGAACCGGACTAGAAAGAAAGAACATAGGATTCAGCTTTTAAGGCTGGGACATTCTCTTTTCAGTTATATGTCTTTTTTTTGGGGGGGAGGAGGGGGTTCTGCCATAGGCTATGTGTGCTTACTGGGGGAGAGAGAGAGGAAAAATGAGAAATTACCCCCTAGGGAGATGACCATGCAGTAAATCCTTCTCTTCCACTTTCTTCTTGATTTTGGGCACTTGGGCATATGTGCCCAGCATGATTTTTAAGCCAGCAGGTCCAGGACTTGAACTGCAGTCAGCCATATGGGAATCCAGCATCTTAACCACCATGTCACCTGCTGGCCCCATCTATAGCTTTTTTTTTCCTTTATGATTGTTTTTTTGCCAGTAATGGCATGTGTGCTTACCAGAGACAGAGGGAAAGGGAGAAAGCACCCCTCCATTGGGGCATGGTCATGCCACAATCTCTTCTTCATTTCTCCCTCCTTTCAGGACTTTGGGCATGCATGCACAAATTTCAGGCATGTTTTCAAGATGCCAGGTCCAGAATTCAACTGCACTGTTAGCCATGTGAGATCCAGCTCTCTTAACGACCAGGCCAAGGACTGGTGTGCTCTCTCTCTCTCTCTCTCTCTCTCTATATATATATATATATATGTAAAATTTTAAAAATTTTGCTAGAGGGGATGTGCACTTGCTGGAGAGAGACAGAGGCAGAGAAAGTGACAAAGCACTCTCCATGGGGTATGGTCACACAGCAATCCCTTCTTCTTCATTCTTCCTCATTTCAGGATTTTGGGCATGCACACACACACCCTGGCATGTTTTTCAAGCTGCTAGGTTCAGGACTCAAACCACACAGTTGGCCATATGAGATCTAGTTGCCCCAACCACCACACCACTGTCTGTGGAGAGTGCCTAGAAAATGTGGAAGGGGAAGTGGAATACAAAGCCAGTTGTTTTTGGATGTTAATTGGCTGAAGATGTGAGAACAACTGGTGCCTTGTAGTTTCTCTGATCTTTTGGAGCCAGTTTTGATAAACATATGTGGCTTTCTTTAACCCCATACTATTTTTGTATTGATAACAACAGGCAGCTAGCATATTCATATTCAATTCATAAATTGCTTTTATCACCCTGCAAATCACCATTCATGGAACCGTGTTTTTGCATGTGTATAAAGGTCACCATGTTTGCTCAGACTGTCTGTTCTCCGAAGCTTGCCCTAAATATTTTTTATTATTTTAAAAAATAATTATTTATTTAATATTATTTATTCATTCATTTATTTTTTTCATTTGACCAGAGCGAAACACACACAGAGAGAAAGAGAGAAAGAAAGTGAGAAAGCAAGCCACCAGGTCTAGGACTCAAACTGTGGTTGGACATGTGGGAGTATCCATCAACTTAACCACCATGCCACCTGCTGATCCCTGGTCCTACATACTTTTTAAAGTTTATTTCTTCTGAAGAAGAGAGAGAGAGAGAGAGACAGTACCCCTCTCAGGATCCTCAAGTTGTGACCCACTCCTAGCCTTAACTAGCCTAGATCACAGAAGGTGCAAGTGCCCAGCATGTACACAGAGATCCCAGGAAGCAAACCTAGAACCCTCCCATGTGGGTCCCACACTGCAGAGCAGAGTGTTGTGTTACTCCTGTGGCATTGACTGGCCCACCAGTTCATATTTCACTGTCTATGCAGTGTCCCGCTTTCCTATACCTTGGTGAATAAGAACACAAAGTTTCTTCCACCATGGAATTTATATTCTACTGGCTGGAAGAAAAACAATAAAAGCATTTTAATTAAAAGTTAACTGGGCAACCCCCGGGACCCGCGCCGAGCGAGGCGGCGGCGGGCGGAGGGGCCCTGTGCCGGCCCACACA
>NW_006209847.1:3840324-3841360 GCF_000334495.1 Tupaia belangeri chinensis | reverse complement strand
AAGAAAGAAAGAAAGAAAGAAAGAAAGAAAGAAAGAAAGAAAGAAAGAAAGAAAGAAAGAAAGAAAGAAAGAAAGAAAGAAAGAAAGATTCTACTCACCGGGGTTTATGCCTAGGGTCAGACTTGGATACATGTGTAGGTTTGTGTCAGCTGTGCTAGCTAATGGATTTATTTAGACTAATTAAGTTCATTGGCAGAACAATTGAATGGGGGGGGGAGGAAGGTATGGAGGGCAACCATGGATGCCAGGGACAATGGGGGAGGAAGATGGGACATAG
Organism: Tupaia belangeri chinensis; assembly: GCF_000334495.1. Lineage (NCBI taxonomy): Eukaryota > Metazoa > Chordata > Mammalia > Scandentia > Tupaiidae > Tupaia > Tupaia belangeri. The sequence continues at coordinate 3,841,083 of NW_006209847.1, read as the reverse complement.
CAGAGGGTGGGGGATGGGGAATCAGGGATGGCAAGACAAAGGGCAAGGTATGCAGGACGTAAGAATTGGAAAATTATTTGCTGAGAACATGTATGTGGATGTGCTTGATTGAGCCAATGCACAGTGTATTTTGGATGGAAAATTCATTTGTGTGTTGTGATGGTGTAAAGTGAATTAATAAAAAAAAAAAGAAAAAGTTAACTGGGCTGCCTGGCCTGCTGGCTGAAGCAGCCAGATCCCACATGGCCAACCATGGTTTGAATCCCAGCCGTGGTGACTTGAAAGACACAGCAGGTTGGAACCAACCTGTGCGTGCATATCCAAAATCCCAAGAAGAGAATGGAGAGGAAGGGATTGAAGCATGGCCATCCCCCTGAAGAAAAATTTCTTGCTTTCAGTCTCTCTCTCTGATGAGTGCACATGCCCTAAGAACAAAAATAATAATAATAATAATAATTAATTAATCAATTAAATAAAATTTTAAAAAGTAAGACATAGCAGGTATGTGTGCATGCATGCTCCAAATTCAAACATGGAAATGGAGAAGAGAGTGTGGCATAATCATGCTCCATTGGTGGCTGCTTTTTTCCATCTTTCTGTCTGTCTGTCACTCTTTCTCTGGTGAGCATGCACTCTCTGGTAATTAGAAAAAAGAAGGTAAGAGGGGCCGGCCAGTGGCATGGTGGTTAAGGGCACTGAACACCCACAGGGCTGACCACAGTTTGAGTCCCAGGCCTGATGGCTTGCTCTTTCACTTTC
>NW_006209847.1:3825606-3840151 GCF_000334495.1 Tupaia belangeri chinensis | reverse complement strand
CCCTCTCTCTGTCTCTCTCTGGTGAGTGCATGTGCCCTGTAGCAAATTATAAGATAATAATAATAACAAATAAAATAAAATAATTCTTTTTAAAAAGTTAAAATAAAAGTCACCCAGGGACTGGCAGGTGGCATGGTGGTTAAAGGTGCTGGATTCCCATATGGCTGACTGTGGTTCAAGTCCCGGATCTGGTGGCTTGCTTTCTCACTTCCTCCCTCTCTCTCACTCTGTCCCTCTCTGGTCAAATTGAAATAAATAAATAAATAAATAAAAGTTAAATAAAATCATTCTTTTTAAAAAAAGTTAAAAAATGTCACCTTTATTAGACATTTTCTATATGCCAGACACTTTTTGAAATTACTTTAAATTTAAATATGTGAATTCATTTAATCCTCATGATAGCCCTATTAAGCAGATTCCTACTACAGAAAAAGAAGCTGAGATAGCGGTGGTGGTTGAGGCAGCTGGATCCCACACAGTCAGCTGCATGGTTTGAGTCCCAGACAGAAGCTGAAGCATAGAACAGTAACTCATTTACATGATTATGCAACAAAGCTGACAGGAACTTAGTCAATCTGGTCTCAGGTTTAGTAAATTAAAAAAATGCAACTACTAGTAAGAATTGCATAACACAAAAATAAGAGAAGTAATGTAATCAGTAAGAGGGGGACATTTGAACTGAGATCCAAATGACAACAAGGCGCCATGTGGCAGAAGGGCATTCCAGGCAGAGGGAACAGCAACTGTGAAGGCCCTAAGATGGGAGCACGCTCAGTGTCACCAGCTTCGGAGAGAAGCAGGAGGGCTATGTATGCCCCTTATGCTGGAGGAGAAATGGGAGCTCTGGATGATAAAGGCTTTTGCCCTCCGGTAAAAAAGCACTGGAGCCCAAGTCTTCTGGCTCCTGAGGCAGGTCATTTCCGGGGGTCCTTATGATTGCACTAAACGGGGGGGACACGCCCAAGGATTGGGTTTCCCTCTGGCCTACTCCTGCCCCAGATGAACAAAGGCCCCTTCTCTCTCTCTGGCCTGCTGACCCAATTGAAATGCCTGTTGTGTGACTGGACAGCTCTGGCCACTGTCCAAGTGCCACCCACACCCTCTGCCATTTGCCCACTCCAGGCTTTCTGACTCCTTTATATCCACCCAGTCTGCCCCTGTCTCTACCCAGGCTCACACCTGTGTCTGCTGTATTAATTTCATAGCTTCTGCTGCTGTAAGTGACCAATTGCAGCTGCCGGTTGAGATGGTCCAGTCCTGGGCTGGCAAGAGTGAGCTCTGGCTGCCCTTCTCCAGTAATAGTCACTCCTGTCACTTCCCCTGCCACATCCCAGGTGCCTAGGGAGGCAGTCAGGTTCACCTGTCAGAGGGGATTGGAGAAGGGAGGCTTAGGCCCAGACCCACTTCTTGCCTCCTTGATTCCTTCCCCCCTTCCTTCTCTCCCCTGGTGGCCCTTCCTCCCTCCCAGCATTCTCGATGCCGTTTGGCCATTTTGTCTCACCTGGTATATCTCCTGACCAGACGGTGCCTGCAGGCTCAGTCCTGGGAAGAAGAACCAGGGGTCAGAATCACAGCCAGCCCTGAACTCTTCACTTTCTCTCCTCTCTTTGACCGCACACAACCCAGACCTGTACAGCCATCACTCTTGCTGAGGAGTCCACAGGATCCATTGCATAACAGGATGGAAAGACAGATCCCTTCCCAGAGAAACAATAGCTCTTCAGTGGACTGCCCTACTCTTTACCCAACTTTTGGTTGGTTGGTAAGGAACAGATTGTTTTCTCTGAACTGTCTGCATTCCTGACAACCTTAGAGTCCCTTCTGTCCTTACATTCTTTCATTTATTTAAAAAAATAATTATTTTTTTTATGTTATTATTTTTTAATTTGAGGGGAGAGAGAGAGAAAGTGAGAGAGCAAGCCACCAGGTCTAAGACTCAAACCATGGTCAGCCATGTGGGAGTCTAGCGCTTTAACCATCATGCCACCTGCCAGCCCCATCCTTACTTTTTTTTTTTGAGAGGTTTTTGCTATAGGGTACATATGCTTACCAGAAAGACAAAGAGAGACTGAGAGACAGAAAGGGAGAAATCACCCCCAGGAGGATGGCTATGCTGCAATCCCTTCTCCTCCATTTTCCTCTTGGGATCTTGGGCACGCATGCACATGCGCCCAGTGTGAGTTTAAGCCACCGGGTCCGGGACTCGAACCATGGTCGGCTACAAGGGAGTCTAGCGACATAGCCATTATGCCAGCTGCTGGTCCCTGTCCTTATGTTCTTAAAGAAAGGGGCTTAAGAGCCTAGGTTATCCTCAAGGATCCTCTTCCTCACCTGGAACCAAGATACTCCTGAGGGGCTGAACCTCCACACCCTGCAGTGGGTACTGTAGGGGAGAGTTGGCAGGGGCTATGAGCAGCTGGTCAGCCGGGGACTGGCTCCTAGCAGTGGAGAAGGGAAGGATAAAGGGAGAGTCGGGGGAGAGGGGCTCTCCCTTCTGGGACAGGCACCCTCAGACCTCCCCTGTTCTCCCCCTGCTGAGTCATGCCCTTCATTGGTGCTGGAACCTTGAAAGGAAGGCCTGGAACTCTTGCTCCCTGGCGGCAGAGGCAGCCCTCAGCTCCTCAGGGTCAAAGGCCTTGGTGAGGTCAGTGGCTCGAACCTGTCTCTGGAAGGGAAGGGGAAGGCCCCCTGCACTGGACTCACAACTGCAGTTGTTAGGAGCCAGCAGCCTGAGGGGAGAGAAAGGGTCATCAGAGCCCAGCTGCACAGCTCCTGTCATCCCACAGCTTACACAGCGCCCACACCTCGGGAAGCTATGCTAGAGACCCAGCGGACTGCAGAGCAGGGGCCTGTATCTGTCTTATTAAACAAAGAGGAGGGGGAGACCTGGAGAAGGCCCATTTCCTAAATCAGGGTTGCACAGCGATGTGGAATAGAGCCAATTACTGAGATTTCAGGAGCTGCCTACCTACCGCTCAGGATCCCATCTGGACTCCTCTTAAGCCTAACCGAGGACACCAGGGAGCCTTTCAGGGCCCTCCCATTCTCATTACCGCCACAAGGTTCAGAGAGGGCAGACTTTCCTCCAGCCAGCCCAAGCCTCAGCAGCAGCCTCCTCCATCTCTCTTTTCGCAACCATCAGGGCCCAGTGGAATCCCCCCTACTTACAGATTCCCTTCACCCCCCAACACACATACACACGCGCGCGCGCACACACACGCACGCGCGCACACGCGCACACGCGCACAGCGCTGCCACTGCGCTGTCTGTGGGCACTCACCTGACCATTCGCTCCTTGAGCCTGACCGGAATGTGTGCGTAGCGAGGCTCAGGGGCAAGGTCTGGCAGTTCGGGTCTGGGGAGACTTTGCGGGGGCGCCCACAGCGCAAGAGGTGCCCGGAGGCCCGGCGCGTCCCGATTGCTCACGTACAGAAACCCCAGCGAGGCGCAGGCGAGCATCAGCACCAGCGCACAGAGGGCCCGTCGGCCCAGCCGCATCCTGGGGTGGGGGCGTGAGAAAGGTAGGGAGGGATGGCCAGGGCTGGGGCCCTTGACCCCGGCGACCTTGGGGGTTCCCGAGGTTCCCAAGGGCGTTGTTCACTTCACACATCGCGCTAGGATTTGCACCGCGAATCTCTTTCCCGGTACCCCTCCCCACGCTCCCGCGGCCTCAGGGTCTCAGAGCCTCCTTTCTTCTCTCCCTCTCCCGCATCTCGGTTTCCGCTCACACCCGAGGCCTGGCATCTTGATGCAAGAGACATTTAGATGTGACTTCGACGAGGCCGTGCATAAGCAGAAAAGCGCCGCTGGGCTGCAGCAGGAGGCTCCACACCTTGCCTTCGGGAAAAATGCAGAATCACGCCCGCGCAATTGGGTCCCCGGGGCGGAGATGACCTAGAGATCGGCTACGGCAATCTGTGCCGGGGACAGGGCGGACGCCGAGCGCACTTCCTCTCACCTCCACCTCCAGGGCACTGACCTGTCTAACGCTCTAAGGCCACAGCAAGATTTCGGTCCGGACTCTGCTGAGCTCTCAGCCTGGGCCTGGGGGGTCCTCATGTGGCTGGGGATGGCCCGATGCGGGAGCCGGAGACTGGGGGGTCCTCCTGCCTCAGAAGCGCGCCCTACCCCTTCCGCCTTCTGACTCTGTACTTTGTATCCAGAGGAGCTGGGGTGGTTCTGCGCGTATTCTTGAAGGACCAAACGGAGCTGAGAAACCGTTGCACCCCTGTTCCAGGAACAAAGCCAGGGATCCTTGGCACCCTGTTCCACTTGCCCGGCGGAAGGGGTCAGGCCACCGCCCAGGTTTTCATACCGCAGCGCCGCGCGGTTAGCTGCGGGCGGATGCTCACGCTCGGTGCTGCGAATGCGAGCGCCCCAGCGCCTTCTGGTGGGGGTCGAGGAAATGGCGGGGGCGCAAAGCTCATGCGGGAATGTCTTTCCTCCTAGCCCCCCAAACCCTGGTGTCTCAACCGCCTGCTCCCACTCCCAATCATTCTATTCTTGCCCCATTCAATCTGCAGGCAAGGATGAGCAGTAAGAGCGTTGGGAGGAGGAGAGGTAGCACGCACTCTAACCCCATTTCAAGGAAGGATGGAGTAACGCTAGGATGGGTATAGGAAACAAACCCTCAAGGTGTTAGCTCTGCTTAGCTAACAAAGACACCCCCACCCCCGCACCCAACACGCCATTAGCCAACAAACACTCAAGAGAAAAGTACTCAGTAATTCAGGGGTTTATTTCCCCTAGCTGCCTCTGGTGCAGATTTGCAGGAGGAAGGAAGGAAACCCCGAAGAGTGGCCAGGTTGATTGTACTTGTGCCTGCAAGCCTTGGATCACAGCCTGATTCCTGATACTGCACAGAATCCAAGTCCTGTGGTTCCAATGAAGGATGCGTCAAGACTGAATAGGAGGGGCCAGCAGGCAGTGGTGGTTAAGGTGCTGGGACTCCCACATGGCCTACTGCGGTTGGAGTCTGGACCTGACGCCTTGAAAACCACTCTAGGCACATGTTCGGTGGGTGCTCAAAATTCCAGGCGAAGGGATCAGCAGGTGGCATAATGGTTACATTACTGGACTCCCACATGGCTGACTGATATTCGAGTCTCGGCCCCAGCAGTTTGAAACTCACACGAAAGTGCGCCTATTCTCCCCCCACCACCGAGAGGGCAATTTTTCGCTTTCTGTCTGTCTCTTTGGGGAGCACATGTACCCTATGGCAACATCCTCTAAAAAAAAAAAAAAAGAAAGAAAGAAAGAAAGAAAGAGAGAAAGAGAAAAAGAAAAAGAAAAGGAAATCTCAGGAGAATGGAGGAAAACAGATTGTTGCATGGCGTCCACCCTGAGAGATGATTTCTTATTTTTCCTCTTACTGTCTCTGTCTCCTCTCCTGCCAGTGTACTTGCTCTATGGCAAAAACCTTAAAAAGAAAGAAAGAAACAAAGACACAAAGACGGAGGGGCCAGCAGATGATGTCGCTAGGCTCCCACATGGCAGACCAAGGTTGGAGTCCCAGACCCCATGCCTTGAAACTCACGCTGGATACTGGACGTGCATGTGTGTGCGTGCCCAAGATCCCAGAAGTAAAATGGAGGAGAACAGATTGTGGAATGGCCACCCCCCGCCCCCCCGGGATGGGTGATTTCTCACTTTACCTCTCACTATTTCTGTCTGTCTCTCCCCAGATAAAGAATGCACCCTATGACAAAAAAAAAACAAAACAAAAAGATTGAATAAGAAAAAAAAAAGATATAATAAGAAATGTAGGGGGCCCAGTAGGTGGTATGGTGGTTGAGATGCTGGACTCTCACATGGCTGACTGTGGTTCGAGTCTTGGAGCTGGCAGTTTGCTTTCTCACTTTCTCTCTGGTGAGTATATGTACCCTATAGCAAACTAAAAATGAGATAATAATAAGTAGAATTAAATAAATAAATCTTCAAAAAAATAAAAATGATAGGGCTGGCAGGGGGCATGGGGGGTAAAGACACAGGATTTCACTGTGGTTTGAGTCTTGGACCTGGCGATATGCTTTCTCACTTTCTCTCTCTCTCTCTCTCTTTCCTTCTGGTCAAATTAAAACAATAAAATAAAATAAAGATAAATAAAAGTAATTTTAAAAACAATTAAAAAGAAATGTAGGGCTAGTAGAGAGGAGAATGGAGAAGAAGGGATTGTGGTGTGGCCATCCCCCCAGAGGAGGGGGCGATTGCTCGCCCTCTCTCTGTCTGTCTCTCTCTAGTCAGTGCTTGCACCCTATGGCAAAGAACTGAAGAAAATAAAACCGTAGGGCAAGCTCCATGGCACAGAGGGAATGTACTCCTCAAGAGAAGCTGGTGGCCACCCAGATCAGAATCCAGGCCAGTCAGCCTAAAATATGCCTAGCTTTCAGAATGCCAAAGAGCCCAAGGACTGGAAGAAGGGGATCTCTGTGACCAGACTTGTGGAGAGTCTTCTTCTCAATCTCTGTCTCTCAAGTGTGTGTGCATGTGCAAACATGAATAAAGGGGAGAAGAAAAAAGATGGAAGTGTAGATGTGAGGTATGCAGTATACATTGACATCCCCCACACACATTATTTCCTCCTGTGGGTAGTTTCTGGCAGGAAAGTGACCCTCCCCTCTACTTTATAGAGTGGCCAGTGGCCAAGGCCAGATCCAGAGGAATGCACAGGTCTCTCACACAGGCATCACAAGACACAACCTGCCATGTTTTAAAGAACTTTGTGCATCCTGTTGACAGATAAGAAAACTGTTCTGTAATTGAGGTAATCTTCAAACATTGTGGACAAAAACTAAATCCGGGTATTGAGAGAGAGAAAGTCTATCTGATCCCTCCCCATAATGTTTATCATGATTGCTTTGATCTAACTGCATTGAACTACTTGCTGTACTACATAGGGTGTGGATCTTGCTGATTGCTTGCCATTGGTGCATCCCGTAAGTTGAATAAACTTATGTCTTTCTTTGCTTGACCTCTTTGGAGTAGGTAAATATTACATGTAAGCCCTCTCAAATTTGGAGCTCCTGAAGTATGGTAGAATATAATGATAATATGTGTTTGTGTAGGAGGTTGTATTATTGACAGAATTATATACAAAAAAATCATTACTCATCTGGGGAGAAAGTGGAATCCTTACCCTTTTACACCAAAATAAATCTGAGAGCTATGAAATATTTAATCCTAAAAATGAAAGCATTAACATAGTAAAGGAAATCATGGAGTTTTTGTTTTGTTTGTTTATAATCTTGGAGTGGGGTAGAGATCTCTAAACAAGACATAAGGGAAAATATTAATAAATTTGCCTATATAACACACTTGAGCGAAAAAAATTACCACAGGGATTGGCAGGTGGCGTAGTGGTTAAGGGTGTTGGACTCCCACATGACCAACCACAGTTTAAGTCCCAAATCTGGTGGCTTGCTTTCTCACTTTCCTCCTCTCTCTCACTCTGTCCCTCTCTGGTCAAATTAAAATAAATAAATAAATAAAATTCAATAAAATAATTCTTTTTAAAAAAAATGACCACAAACAAACTTTGAGAGAAAAATGACAAACTGAAAAAATACTTGCAACATGTAAGACAGATAAAGGTATATTTTTCTTAAGAACTCTAAAAAATATAAGAAAAAATGATCAACTACTACAAATAGACAAAAATCATAATTACATAGTTGACAGAAAAAGTGAAAATGTCTTTTAAATATGTGAAAGCATACTCAACCTTATTCATACTGAGTTAAATGCAAATTAGAACAACAAGATATTTTTCATGACCAAGTTTGTAAAGGTCAAAGAGTTGCTAAAACTCTGTGTGGTTTTCTGGGCACAACCTGTCCAGTCCAGCCGAGCATGCATTAGAATTCCATGCCTGAGGCTCTCATGATGGAGTTGCACGTTGGTGGCTTTACTTGTCTGGGGTCTTGGGATGGCCTTACCTCCCATGGCTCCAATGGGAATTGCCCTGGTGAGGTCTCTCTGCAGTGGCCTCACTACTGTAGGGACTCTGAGGCATCCTTTGACATCTAGGTGGAGGCAGCAATGCCCCTGAAGCTTGTGCACTCAACAGGTCAGTGAAGATGGCACTATATGGATCTCACCAATTTACCACCTGTGCTCTTCAGAAAGGCCGCCACCGAGGTCCACACTTAAGCCACAGTTGATATGACCAAGGAACATTGTGCAGGAGTGTGGGAAATGGAGCCTTAAATTGTTCTTCCTTCAAGGTCCTGGCATCTCAACCTGTGCATTTCTTGCTGCAGGTGAAAGAGGATGAGGACAGAGATGAGAACTATTTGCACTACAGTCTCTGGAACAAAGCTAGGAGTCCCTGGCACCCTGTACTATTTCCTGAACAGTGAGGGCTTAAGCTGCTGCCTAGCTCTTCTGGGCCTATAATGAGTGGGACAGCCCTGAAAATGACCAAAATGCCTTCAGGGTCATTCTTCCATTGTGTTGATGGATAACATCTGGCTTCTTCCTTGCTTTTGAAATAATCTTTTTCTTTATTCATGAAAGTATGTGTGCATGACCATATGTGTGAGAGAGAGATAGAGAACCACTCTCCATGGAGTCTGATCATGCCACGATCCTTATTCTCCAGTCCTCCAACCCATTGGATCTTGGGTGTCGGCGTCTGTCCCGGGGCTTGAGTCTAGCTGAATCATGATCAGAGGGCTGCTGGTAAGGAAGAGAAAGAGGACCAGAAAGAGAAAGCCCTCCATCTTGAGAAAACTGGGGAACTGGAAAGAAACTGGAAAGAATGAGACAAAGAGGTAGAGTAGAAATGAACACAGGCGGCCAGAGCCTAGGTAGCCCAGGCAACTTGTGTTGTACTTGAGCCGCTGCTTGAGCCCCCCAAAGAAACTGGGCCTCTTTATTTATAGTACAAGGAGACATTACACATGTATGTTTCATGACAATTCATAGATTGGTTGCCAGGTTACAGACAATGAGAAGCAGTTAACAAATCTATAAGGGCTTAGTCATACTGGGCCAGGTGTATCCCTTGGTGATAATCCCATCAAGAGAAAGTCTTATCTTCTTTTCTAATGCAGAAGAACCTAGCTGTGGGTGTGGGGAAGAAGTTAAAGACCTCCATAAGGAGGGAACCAGCAGTTAGCATAATGGCTATGTCGCTGGACTCCCATGTAGTCGACCACGGTTCGCATCCTGTACCCGGTGACTTAAAATTCACGCTGGGCGCGTGTGCGTGCGTGCCCAAGATCCTGAGAGGAGAATGGAGGAGAAGGGATTGCGGCGTGACCATCCTCCCTGGGGGGTGATTTCTCGCTTTCTGTCTCTATGTCTCTCTCTGTCTGTCTGGTGAACACACGTGCTGTATAGCGAAAAAAACCTCTCCAAAAAAAGAAAAAAAAAAAAAAGACCTCCATAAGAAATGCACCACCACACCCAGAGAAGGCCAAAGAACCTTTCAGATACAGAGCAGGGATTGGACTTGCTAATTGGGGTCAAGTTGTATCTTGAAGTCCATCAGCTATGTCTGTTGGCACTCCTCTAGCAATTTCTGCCCTTGCTCTATCTGCTACAAGGTTCTACCAGACCCCAAAAGGACAGGTGGTGTTTTGCTCAGAGCATGTCCCCACACCTCAGATTCTCTCTCTTAAACGTGTCCCCACACTTGGGTACTTGCAAATGTGCTTAGCATGTTTCAGGCTGGCTGGGCTGGGCATTTGAATCATTGTCACCATGTCAGATCCAGCTTCTCCTGAGCACTGTGCTACACTAAACCACAGAGCTGGCTCAGCATTGGGCTTCTTTCTACCCATACTTATATCCTTGTCAAGTATCACTTGACCCCACCCCTTTGGTGCCTTCATTATTTACAACATGGCCAGACAGAATTTTCCAGATCTTTCTCTTCTTCTTCTTTTTTTTTGTCAGTAGTTAAAAAGTAGAAACAACCCAAATTCTGATAAATGGATAAAGCCTGAGAATGCTTCCTTTTTTATTATACATTCCATCCTTTTTATTATTGCCAGAGGGCACATGTGCTCACCAGACAGAGAAAGAAAGAGAAAGAATCCCCTAAATAATTATTTACTTAGTTAATGCCATTTATTATTATTATGTTTGAATTTGACAAGAGAGAAAGGGAAGGAGAGAAAGCAAGCCACCAAGTCTGGGACTCAAACCTCAGTCAGCTATGTGGGAATCCAGCACCTTTAACCACCATGCCACCAGCTGGCCCCATCATGCCACAATTCTTTTTCTTCCATTTTTCCATCCTGTCAGGATTTTAGGCACACATGTACATGCATCCAGCATGTTTTCCAAGCCACTGGAGCCCAGATTCAAACTATAGTCAGCCATAAAATCTGGCTTTCTAGGCATAGAACTTATACCATTGGGTCAGAGTTATAAGTTCCGCCTCTAATTCATTCCTCTCTTCTTGCATTTTATTGTAAGTCATCAAGAGAAGTCATGTCACACCCTTGACATTTTGCTTAGATATTTTTCCCACCAAATATCCTAGCTGATCATTCTTAAGTTCCTCTTTTCACAAAATGCCAGGACATGAGCATAATCTAGTCAAGTTTTTTTTTTTTTTTTTGTTTGAGAGGTTTTTGCTATAGGGCACGTGTGCTTGCCAGACAAACAGAGACGGAGAGACAGAAAGTGAGAAATCACCCCCCAGGGAAGATGGCCATGCCACAATCCCTTCTCCTCCATTCTCCTCTCGGGATCTTGGGCATGCACACACACGCGCCTGGCGTGAGTTTTAAGCCACCAGGTCCAGAATACGAACCGCGGTTGACTACAGGGGAGTCCAGCGACATAGCCATTATGCTAACTGCTGGTCCTTCGCCAAGTTTTTTTGAACTTTAGGCTTTTCCTCCCTTTCCTAAAACAAGTTCTTCATTTCTTTTTCTTTTCTTCTTTTTTTTCCCTCCGTAGGGATCACGTGCTTGCCAAAAGAGACAGAGAGAGAGGGGGAAAGTGAGAAATTACTCCTGAGGGGGTATGGCCATGCCACAATCCCTTCTCCTCCATTTTCCTCCCGGGATCTTGAGCAAGCATGCACACACACCTGGTGTGAGTTTCAAGTCACTGGATCTGGGATTTGAACCACGGTCAACCATATGGGAGTCCAGCAAGGTAACCACCATGCCATCTGGTGGCCTCAACATGTTCTTCATTTCTGTCTGAGACTTTATCAGAATGGCCATTACTGTCCACATTTTTTTTTTTATAGACCACAGGTTAGTTTATTTTTAACACACACACACACACACACACACACACACACACACACGCATGCATCTGGTGTGAGTTTAAGCCCTTGGGTCCGGGACTCAAACCATAGCTGACTAAATGGGAGTCCAGGACAGCCATTACACCAACACTAGTCATGAGAAGCCATTTCTTTTTTTTTAAGAGACAGACTTTTCTATAGGGTGCATGCACTTGCTGGAGAGACAGAGTGATAGAGAGAAAGTGAGAAATCACTACCCAGGGGGATGGCCATGCTGGAATCCCTTCTCCTCTATTCTCCTATAGGGATCTTGGACACACGCACATGCACATACAAACAAGCCTGGAGTGAGTTTCAAGTCACCAGGTCCAGGATTCAAACTGTGGTGGACTACATGGAAGTCCAATGACATAACCATTATACCATCTGCTGGTCCCAGAAAGCCATGTGGTTTTTGCCAGCTACATAATGAAATGGCTTTCAAGTTTACTTTTAACATATCTTTTTCTTTTTTTAAAAGAATTATTTTCTTTAACTTTTATTTATTTATTTATTTATTTATTTATTTATTTATTTATTTATTTTAAATATGACTAGAGAGGGACAGAACAAGAGAGAGAGAGAGGGACCAAATGAGAGAGAGAAAGAGGCAGAAAGCAAGCCGCCAGGTCCGGGACTTAAACCACAATTGACCATGTGGGAGTCCAGCAGTCTTAACTACCATGCCACCTGCCAGCCTCCACATTTTTTAAAAAAAGAATTACTTATTTAGTTTTATTTATTATTATTATTATTATTATTTTTAATTTGACCAAAGAGAGAGAGGGAAAGGGAAAGTGAGAAAGCTGCTTAGGTCTGGGACTCAAACCATGGTCCAGCACCTTAGACACCACATCACCTGCTGGCCCCTACTGTCCATATTTCTACCAACATTCTGAACATGACCACTTAGATAATCTCTAGGAAGACTGAGGGTTTCTCTATAGCTCTCCTTTTCTTCTTTTTTTTTGGGGGGGGGGAGAGGCTTTTTTCGCTATAGGGCGCGTGTGCTCACCAGACAGACAGAGACAGAGAGGCAGAAAGTGAGAAATCACTCCCCAGGGGGGATGGCCACGCCGTAATCCCTTCTCCTCCATTCTCCTCTCGGGATCTTGGGCACACATACACATGCGCCCGGCGTGAGTTTTCAGCCATTAGGTCTGGGACACGAACTGAGGTTGACTATGTGGGAGTCCAGTGACTTGGCTATTACACTAACTGCTGGTCCCTCTCCTCTTCTTCTGAACCCTCACAGGAGTCATCACTAATGTTCCATCCACAGCAATATAGGCTTTTTACAATATGCATCTCCAAACTTGTTTAGCCTCTACCTGTTAGGCATCCCAAAACAGGGTCTTCATGTGGCAATCCAACCCCAGTCTTAGTCAGCCTGGGTTGTGGGCATGTGTGCATGTGCACCATCTGCTCAGGGAGGTCCCAGAACATGAGTTCAGGACTTTTTCCATGTGGGTCCCATTGCATTATCATTGTGTAACTATCTGGCCCCTGCACCCTACTTTTTGATACAAATTTCTGTCTTAATCTGTTCCTATTGTTATAGCAAAATACCTTAAACCGAGTAATTTATAAACAGAAATGTATTGCTCACAATTCTGGAGGCTGGAAAGCCCAAGATCAGCGAGCTGGCAGATTCAGAGAGAGCCCACTCCCATACACAGCACTTTACAGCTGTTCCCTCACATAGTGGAAGGAGCAAACAGAGTCTCTCAAGCCTCTTTTATAAAGACACTTATTTCCTTCATGAGGCTGAAGCCCCCATGATCTAAGAACTTCTCAAAGGCCCCACTTAATACCATCCCCTTTGGTGAGGGCTTTTAACATATGAGCTTTGGAGGGACACCAGGTTAATCTATATTTATTGATAATGAATGATATATAAGACCATTAACCAAAACCAACAAGGTATAGAATAGCATATGTGTTATAGCTTGCCCTTTTGTGAGTTTTAGCCTCTGGGTTTGACCAAAATCTGGAAATGGGGTATTGCCATAAAAAAAAAAAAATTGTAGAGAGGGATTAGTAGATGGTGTAGTGGTTATGTCACTGGACTCCCATGTAGTCACCATGTGGTTTGAATCCTGGACCCGGAAGCTTAAAACTTATACCAGGCACATGTGCATGTGTGCCCAAAATCCAGAGAGGAGAATGGAGGAGAAGGGATTATGGCATGGCCATCCCTCCTGGGGGATGATTTCTTTTTTTTTTTTTAAAGGTAGGGAACCCAGACTTTTCAAGGAATAAATTTAGACATTTAAGAAAGTATAAGTGACGTGATAAATGTCACATATTTAAACTGCATAATTTAATTTGATAAGCTTTGACACTCATATAAGCCCATGGAACCATCTTTACAGTTATGATAATGAACTAATCCATCACCCTCATATTTACCTTGTGCTCTTTAATAATTCTCTGCAACTTCCAGGCAACCATTGATATACTTTCTATAACAGTAGGTTATTTATTTTTTTTTTGAGAGATTTTTGCTATATTGTGCATGCACTTGCTGAAGAGACAAAGAGACAGAAAGTAAAAAATCACCCCCCATTGGGGATGGTCACACTGTAATCCATTTTCTTGGGATTTAGGGCATATACACACACACACACACACACACACACACTCAGCATGAATTTCAAGCCTCCAGGTACAGGGCTCAAACCACGGTCAGCCATGTGGGAGTCCAGTGACATAGCCATTACACTATTTGCTGATCCCAACAATAGTTTATTAATAGTTTTCATTTCCTAGACTTTATATGATTAAATCATGAAGTGTTTACTCTCTTTTTCCTTGATGCGCTCATGCAGCATGATACTTTGAGATCAGTGGTGCTTAGATGTGTAGTTCCTCCTCTTTTTTTCCTTTTAAAAGAATTGTTTAATTCAACTTTATTTATTTATTTATTTTTAATTTGATCAGAGAGGGACAGAGAGAGAGAAGATGAGAAAGCAAGCTGCCAGGTCCGGGACTTGAACCACAATTGACCATGTGGGAGTTCAGCGTATCAACCACCATGCCACTTTCTGGCCCCCTATTTTTTTTTAGAGAGATTTTTGCTATAGAGCACCTGCACTGCCAGAGAGACAGAGACAGAGAGACAGAAAGCAAGAAATCGCTTCCCAGGGGTGATGGCCACACCTCAATCCCTTCCCCTCCATTCTCCTCTCAGAATATTGGGCACCCATGTACATGTGCCTGGTGTGAGGTTTTTTTTTTAAATTATTTTATTTAACTTTATTTATTTATCTATTTTAATTTGACCAGAAATGG
>NW_006209847.1:3817543-3825593 GCF_000334495.1 Tupaia belangeri chinensis | reverse complement strand
GAAAGTGAGAAAGCAAGCCTCCGGGTCCAGGACTCAAACCACGGTTAGCCATGTGGGAATTCAATCCCCTTAACCACCATACCACCTGCTGGCCTCAACCCAATGTGAGCTGCCACTAGGTCAACTATGTGGGAGTCCAGTGATACAACTATTTCACCATCTGCTGGTCCCTCCATCTTCTTCTTCTTTTTTTTAACCATTTTATTTAAATTTATTTATTTATTATTAATTTTTTATTTATTTCAGTTTGACCAGAGATGGGGAGAGAGACAGAGAGAGAGAGAGAGAGAGAGAAAGCCGCCAGGTTCAGGACTCAAACTGCAATCAGCCACGTGGGAGTCCAGCACCCTTAACCACCAAGCCACCTGCTGGCTCTATCCATCTTCCTTTTATAACAACCCGCTCTTGTAAGAACTAACCTCTTCTCATGAGAGCTAGAACTCAGTGGGTCTTGAGAGGCATTGTTTACACCAAACAAACCACTTTAACCAATGTTATGTCATTATGATCCTATCTAAATCCTCAAAAGATAAATCTCTAGAAGTATTCAAAGAGGGCTTTATAAAACAAGAACACAGCCTTCCTTTGTTTGCAAAGGAAGAATGAAAAAAAATCTGGTTGTATCCTTTACTAAGATAGTATCTGATACTTTCAAGATGACCTCTTGGTAGCACCAGATTATTTCAATTTGATAATGGATAAATTTCATTAAATTACACATCATGAAATACACAAGTTGTTTAGTATCTCAAATCAACAGCTGCAAAATAGTCAATGTTATGTTTGGGTATGTGTCACCTGTTGATAGCATAATCCTGAAAAAAACTGAAAAAGTGAGACAGGGCCAGAAATCAAAGACTCAGGGTCTTTAAAAACCTTGAGGTGGATTTGACCTTATTTTAGTTATTGTATGTCTATTTTCAGGATGGGTTCAAGCATTTTTGTTGTTGTTGTTGAAAAGCTTTAGTCCATACAAGTCTAAAAAGAGCTTTAGTCCATACAAGTCGACTCTTTGTCTTTAACCTGGGGCAACCCAAACTTTTTTGTTAAGTTTTTACTATAGAGCACGTGCACTTGCCAGAGAGGAGAGAGAAAGATAGAGAGAGGGAAAATGAGAAATCACTTTTTTTGGGTGTGTGTGTGTATGGCCATGGTGTAATCCTTTCTCCTCCATTCTCCCTTGGGATTTTTGGTCATGTATGCACACATGCCTGACATGATTTTTCAAGCCACCAGGTCCAGGGCTCAAAATCAGGGTCAGCTATATGGGAATCCAGTCATTTAAACCACTATACCACCTGCCAGCCCCCGAGGCAACCCAACTTGTAATTAAGTGATCAAGGTACACACTTTAGGGAAACAATTGTAAATAAAACTGTAAGGTGGGAACCAGCAGTTAGCGTAATGGCTATGTTGCTGGATTCCCACATAGTCGACCGCGGTTCGCATCCCGGACCCGGTGGCTTAAAGCTCACGCCGGGTGCGTGTGCGTGCGTGCCCAAGATCCCGAGAGGAGAATGGAGGAGAAGGGATTGTGGCTTTATCATCCCCTATGGGGGGGGGGTGATTCTTTGCTTTCTGTCTCTCTGTCTCTCTCTGTCTGTCTGGCGAGCGCATGCACCCTATAGCGAAAACCTCTCCAAATAAATAAATAAATAAATAAAACTGTAAGGTTACCCTCGACTCAAAAGCTTAAATGCTTACCAATCATAATCTTTTGGAAAAGCTGACAGAACCAATGACTTTCTTACAATTATGAAAATTCTCAGAAACCCTTGAACTTCCTTAGCCAAAGATACTGCTAGTCCTTATGGACATACAGCCCATTCCCACAGGGACAAATTGGTTAGCTCTCTTTGAATTGGTAAGTGGAAGGCCTGTGTAACTAGAGATTTCACCTCTAATTCTAGACTCTGCCCTACAATATGCAGACGTGAGAAAATATTGCGAAAGACTCTTATCCTGCCCAGTCCTGCCTTGCTGATTAGCAACATTTAATTTAAACCTGAAGAACTTTCTTTATCATATTTAGTAAGGCAGGTCTAGTAGTGATAAACTCCCTCAGCTTTTGTTTGATTTATAAAGTGTATCATTTCTGGGGCTGCAGGTGGTGTGGTGGTTAAGGGTGCTGGACTCCCATATGGCCAACCATGATTTGAATCCTGGATCTGGAGGTCAAGTGTCGTGGTGATGCCCCTCACAGTGAGGATTAGGAGGAGACTGCAAGGATAGGCCCAGGAGTAATGAAGTCCAAAGAGGAACAAGTGTTAAAAAATCTGGATGTGGAAAATGGTAACAAGGAAGATGAAGACAAAGATGAAAAGGAGCAAGATGCTAATAAAGGGGAGCCCATGGGCCGCCCTTTGGAAGCTGGCGAACACTGAGCTTAGAGGAAATTGTAGGTGATTCCGTGTTTTGCAGCCCATTCTGCGGAATAGACGGGATACCTTGCATAGGCTGGGGGTGCCACAGGCGAGGATGAGGAAAGAGAATTTGGAGAGGTTTGGGGAGGAAGTGAGACATCTGATGGAAAAGCTGAGGGAAAAGCAGTTGAGTCATAGTCTGCAGGCAGTTAGTCTTGACCCTCCTCACCATGGCCATCGTGACGAGTTTTGCCTTATGTCCTGAATCCTGCTGTCTTCCCTTAGTCAGGAGATCCCTGCCTCCTAAACTTACATATTCCAGATGTACATTTGTTGTAAATCTTTTGGTGTTACTTGTTTCTTGTGGGTCTCCCATTACCAGTTTCTTATTGAATATAATGTTTGTGACCCAGTTTGTAAGTCTCAGCAGGGGAATTTTATCTCTCTCTCTTTTTTACAGAATTATTTATTTAATTTTTAAATTTATTCATCCATTTATTTTAATTTGACCAAAGAGAGACAGAGAGAGAGAGAGAGAAAGTGAGAAAGCAAGCCACCAGGTCCAGGACTTGAACCGTGGTCGGCCATGTGGGAATGTCTAGCGCCTTAACCACCACGCCACCTGCTGGTCCCAGGAATTTTATCCCTTGCATGAAAAGATGTTGATTATGTATTGTAACATTAATAAAGCAGTTTTAAAAGGCAAAAAAAAAAAAAAAAGTGCATCATTTTGGAAGGACAGGTTTGCTGGATATAGTATTCCTGATCGGCAGTTTGTTCTTTCACCGCTTTGAGTATGTCATCCCATTTCCATCTGGCCTGCAACATGTCTAAGGATGTTACAAGGGCGAAGTTGTCCAGCATCACAAAGCAGTACAGGAGCCTCTGAGCTCATCAAGGAGCCCCCACTCTTCCTGGGAGAAATAAATGACCACCTCTTCAAAGGTCATACCCGGTTTGTGTTCCATAAATGATTCTGTAGTCATGGGAAGCTGCACCGCCTCCCTCAGTGCAGCCTCTACCAATGGATGCTGTGGGTAGGGCAGGCCTGGGCAGGTCACCTGGGCAGCGACGCCAAGGCTCTGACTCTCTTCTGTCCATCTGGTCACCTTGGTCACACTCAACCCTCAGATGCCTCTGACGGAACCTGGGATAAGTCCTGATTTTTTGCTTTTTGTCTCTCTCTCTCTCTCTGGTGAGTGCATGTGCCCTATAGCAAAAACCTCTCTAAAAAAAAAAAAATCCTAGGGGCCAGCAGATGGTATAGCAGTTGCTGGGCTCCCACATAGCTGACTATGGTTCGAGTCCTGGACTTGGTGGCTTGAAACATGTTGCTGCCTGTTATACCTAATATGTTGTTTTACTTGCTGTGAAGAACTGTTACACTTGACATATTGTTTAATGGCTAAGTTAGTAGTTTGCTATGAAGAAAATGTTTGATTGTAACGCTGCTTGCTGAGAGCGTACCTGACTCCATTTTGTAGTACATTCAGACTGGCATTAGTTATATTCCTGGAAATTCAATATTCAGCCAACACCCTAATGCTTATTGCTGATAGCAGACTAGCCATATGCTGACCAATAGCATGAGGGATGTAAGCATGGTCTATGCTTCACCCCTCTTCATAATTAGCAAAAATGTGTAAACAAAACCCACTTTGTTTTGACCAAAATCCCATAGACTTACATGTAAAATATTATAAAAATATTTCGATGTTTTGTAAGTCACCATGAGCCTGTCAAAATTAGACATAAAAAGAGGAGCCTGAGGGGCCAGCAGTTAGCGTATGTAAGCATGGTCTATGCTTCACCCCTCTTCATAATTAGCAAAAATGTGTAAACAAAACCCACTTTGTTTTGACCAAAATCCCATAGACTTACATGTAAAATATTATAAAAATATTTCGATGTTTTGTAAGTCACCATGAGCCTGTCAAAATTAGACATAAAAAGAGGAGCCTGAGGGGCCAGCAGTTAGCGTAATGGCTATGTCGCTGGACTCCCATGTAGTCGACTACGGTTCGAGTCCCGGACTCGGTGGCTTAAACTCACGCTAGGCGCGTGTGCGTGCTTTCCCCAAATCCCAAGAAGAGAATGGAGGAGAACTTCTCCTCTCCCAGATGGCCCTCCGCTCCACTGTCTTTGATGCTCCCCTGTCGGCTTCCAATCCTCAGTTAGCGTAATGGCTATGTCGCTGGACTCCCATGTAGTCGACTACGGTTCGAGTCCCGGACTCGGTGGCTTAAACTCACGCTAGGCGCGTGTGCGTGCTTTCCCCAAATCCTCTGTCAGTTGGGCACACTGACTTCTCCTCTCCCAGATGGCCCTCCGCTCCACTGTCTTTGATGCTCCCCTGTCGGCTACCAATCCCGACCTCCATACTCTAGGGTCACCGGGTGGACTTTCCTCCTCATTCGCTCTCGGTCGTCTCGTGGCAGCCACCACCGTCATTCTCTAAGATCTTCGTGGAGCTCACCTCTGGCTCACCGACTGTGCCTCGTAGATGCCCAGCAGACTTGATACTCAGCCTCGCTTGCACCCTTGTGGACGGCACTCCCCATCTCTGCGCCAGCAAAGGACGCTCTGCGCCGCTCCTCGCATCGTGACTTGTAAGCCCCTCTTCCCCTGTGATTAAAAACCTGAAAGGCAAACCTGAGTCCTGTCCTCCTTTCGCGGGCTTGAGCACAGATTGGCTGTAACTGCTTGGGCAGCCAATAAGACTGAATAGAACCTCCATTTAAGTCATGCTTTTGAATGCCATGAACGCTCCCTCTCTCTCACTCCCCTTCCAGAACTCCCCTTGCTGCGTTGCAGGACAGTGCCCAAGATCCCAGGAGGGGGGAATGGAGGAGAAGGGATTGTGGCATGGCCATCCCCCTGAGAGGTGATTTCTTACTTTCCCTCTCACTGTCTCTGCCTTTCTCGCTCTCTACAGTGAGCACACGCACCCTAAGGCAAAAACTTTGGGGAAAAAAAAGTAAAAAAGAGTAAAATATCTTTTTAGAATACTATACACATTATCATCAACAGGTAATAAACCATTTCTGTGTCTCACATGTCTTTTTTTTTTTAAGAATTATTTGTTCAACTTTATTTATTTATTTTAATTTCTTTTTTAAAAATAATTATTTTATCTATCTATTCATTTATTTTAATTTGACTAGAGAGAGACACAGAGAGAGGGGGCTGGGGAAGTGAGAAAGCAAACCACCAGGTTCTGGACTCAAACCATGATTGGCCATGTGGGAGTGTCTAGAGCCTTAACCACCACGCCACCTGCTGATCCCTATTTATTTTAATTTGAACAGAGAGGGAAAAGGAGGAGAGAGAGAGAAAGTGAGAAAGCAAGTCACGAGGTCCAGGACTCAAACCGCAGTCGGCCATGTGAGAGTCCAGCGTCCTTAATCACCATGTCACCTGCTTGCTCCATATGTCTTTTTTAAAAAAATAATTATTTTAACTTTATTTACTTATTTATTTTACTTTGACTAGAGAGGGATAAAGAGAGAGAGAAAGCAGATCGCCAGGTCTGGGACTAGAACGCCAGTCGGCCATGTAGGATTCCAGCGCCCTTAACCATTACACCACTTGCTGGCCCTCCCACATATGTCTTACTTCTCTATTTTTCTCCCTAATTTCCTTCTTGCACTCTCCCGCATCCCATCCTCCTTTCACACCATCTCCAGTGAAATGAAAAAAAATCTTAAAGCGGGGAAATACATTTGAAATGTTGCCGTGGGCAGAAGCAGGAAAGAATTTGAGGAGTATTAGTAAAAGACCAAAGAATGCTGAAGAGTGTTAATAGAAGTCTGATGTTCTGTAAGGAGACAGAAACTGTTGAAAGGAAGTGAGGAAAGTAAAAAAATTGAACAGTAAGAATGAAAAGTAAGAAAACTGAAAGAGCATTGCTGTGTTTAACAACACCGTGACCTATGGTGGTGTGAAAAGTAGAAACGATACCTAGTGGGGCCAGCCCTGTGGCCAGGTGGTTAAGGGAGCTGAATGCCACATGATTGATTGGAGTTCGAGTCCTGGCCTTGGTAGCTTGAAAAACTTGCTGAGTGCATGTGTGTGCATGCCCCAAATCTTAAAGAATGAAGAAGGGATTGTGGCGAGAGGCCATGCTCCAATGTTGGGTGCTTTCTCCCTCTTTCTCTCTGTCTCCCTCTGGGGAGCACATTTGCCTCTGCCTCTCTGGCAATTCAAAATAAAAAGGAAAAGAAAAAGAAAGGAAGGAAGGAAGGAAATGAAACTATACTTGTGAACTGGGCAATCTGAGCAGATTTCCAAAAACAGTGCTGAAAGATGACATTAGATTTTTTTCTTGCTGCTTATAATAAACTGTAGAAAGAGAGAAGCTAAAGGAAGGAATGTTAAACGAAAAGGAGCTGCAGATTTATGAGTCTGAAAACTCCTAACTTCTCCAAGGCCTAATGATACCAAAATTAAAAAATGACTCTCAGGTAGGGACCAGCAGTTAGCGTAATGGCTATGTCGCTGGACTTCCACGTAGTCAACTGCGGTTTGAGTCCTGGACCCGGTGGCTTAAACTCACGCCGGGCGCGTGTGCGTGTGTGCCCAAGATCCTGAGAGGAGAATGGAGGAGAAGGGATTGCGGCGTGGCCGGCCTCCCCTTCCCCCGGGGGTGATTTCTTGCTTTCTGTCTCTCTGTCCCTCTCTGTCTATCCAGCGAGCACACGCCCCCTATAGCAAAAACCTCTCCAAAAGAAGAAGAAGAAGAAAAAAAAGAAATGACTCTCAGGTAAAGATCATATCTCAAGGGACCAGCAGTTAGCGTAATGGCTATGTCGCTGAACTCCCACGTAGTCGACTGCGGTTCGCGTCCCGAACCCGGTGGCTTAAAACTCATGCCGGGTGTGTGTGCGTGCGTGCCCAAGATCCTGAGAGGAGAACGGAGGAGAAGGGATTGCAGCGTGGCCATCCCCCCTGGGGGGTGATTTCTCGCTTTCTATCTCTCTGTCTCTCTCTGTCTGTCTGGCGAGCGCACGCGCCCTACAGTGAAAATCTCTCAAAAAAAAAAAAAAAGATAGTATCTCAAGAAAATATTGTCTACAGATGAAACCAAAGTATGAATATAAATCTTCATTAAAAGAAAGTCTAGGGACCAGCAGATGGCGTAATGGTTGTGTTGTTGACTGTGCATGTGCACACGGGGCATGTGTGCGTCCGTGTCCAAAATCCCACAAGGAGAATGGAGGGGAAGGGATTGTGGCATGGCTATCCCCCTGGGGGGGTGACAGGATGCATGTGCGTCCTATAACAAAAATCTCTCCCTAAAAAAAAAAAGCCTAAAGTGGTAGCTTGGAGAACTGTTCCGTCTAATAGTAGGACTTTTAGGGAAGTTGTCCCTGGGGGCCAGCAAGTAGTGTGGTGGTTAAGGCACTGGACTCCCACACGGTTGACTGCAGTTCTCACTTTCCCTCTCATTGTCTCTCTCTGGCGAGAGTATGTGCCCTATGGCAAAATCCTTAAAAAACACATGCAAACACAAAATTACTAATTTTGTTCAATCTTGACCCTTGAGTGCACATTTTCTGAAAATTCTATGAGAAGAAATGGGAAGTATGAATAAAATTCTTTTATTGCATACCAAAGAAGTATGGCCGTTTGGAAGAAAAACACTTGCATTGTTTACTTGTGAATGCCCCCATCCCCCCCCCCCGCCC
>NW_006209847.1:3812470-3817082 GCF_000334495.1 Tupaia belangeri chinensis | reverse complement strand
GAGAGAGAGAGAAAAGAAAAGAAAGCAAGCCATCAGGTCTGGAACTTGAACCATGGTTGGCCATGTGGGAGTCCAGCACTCTTAACCACCATCCCACCTGCCAGCTCCTTTGTTTGGCATTTTTACAAAAAATGAACAAAGTAAACATGTCACTTCAAGGAAAACAACTCAATGGTATTTTTGTCAGTGAAACTGGAGGTTTTGGGGACCAGCAGGTGGCATGGTGGTTAAGAAGCTGGATACCCCCAGATGGCTGACCACAGTTCAAGTTCTGGATCTGGTGGCTTTCTTACTTTCTCTCTCTCTCTTTCTGTGTCTCTCTCTGGTCAAATTAAAATAAATGAGTGTATAAATAAAATTAAATAAATTATTCTTAAAAAATAAACTGGAGCTTTCAAGTCGAAACCAGAAATTTGGAAAACTTGTACTTGCCACCTGAGTTTGATACTGAAAGACTTTTCTGATGATATTGTTGGTAATATATATTATATTAATAATATATAATATAATATTAATATTATTTATATATATATTTTGAGACTTTTTTGCTATGGGGGCGTGTGCGCTTGCCAGAAAGACAGAGAGAGACAGAGAGACAGAAAGCGAGAAAGCACCCCCAAGGAGGGGATGGCCACGCTGCAATCCCTTCTCCTCCATTTTCCTCTCGGGATCTTGGGCATGCATGCACACATGCCTGGCATGAGTTTAAGCCATCAGGTCTGGGACTCCACCCGCAGTCAACTACATGGGAGTCTAGCGACACAGCCATTACACCAATTGATGGTCCCGAGATTGGTGGTAATATTAATGAGTGTGTTTTCAATTATTTATTTTCGGGGGCTGGCAGGTGGTGTGGTGATTAAGGGCACTGGATTTCCACATAGCCAACCATGATTGGAGTCCCGGACCTGGAGTCTTTCTTTCTCACTCCCTGCATCACTCTCTCCCTCTCTGATCAAGCTGAAATGAATGAATGAATAAAGTTGAATTTAAAAAATATATTAAAAAAGAATTATTTATTTTATTTTATTTGTTTTATTATTATTCTTCAACTTGACCAGAGAGAGAGAAAGGGAGAGAGGGAAAGTGAGAAAGCAAGCTACCAGGTTCAGGGCTTGAACTATGGTCAATCATGTGGGAATCTGGCAACTTAACTACTACACCACCTGCTGGTCCAAGAGAGAGATTTTTTACTATAGGGTGCATGCGTGGGCTCACCAGAGAGACAGAGAGAGAGAGACATAAAGCAAGAGCCCCCCCACCCCCCAGGGAGAAAACCATATAGCAATCCCTTCTCCTCCGTTCTCTTCTTGCGATCTTGGGCACGTATGCACATGTGCCCAGTGTGAGTTTAAACCACTGGGTCCAGGACTTAAACTGCGGTTGACTACATGGGAGTCCAGTGACATAACCGTTAAGGCAATGTGCTGGTTACAATGAGTGTGATTTTTTAAAAATTATTTTATTTATTTATTTTCACATGAGTTTTGCTAGAGAAAGACAGAGAGAGAGAGAGAGAGAGAGAGAGAGCAAGCTGCCAGGTTTGGGACTCAAACTGTGGTCGGTCATATGGGAATTCCAGTGCCTTAACCACCACACCACCTGCTGGCTCCTACAATGAGTGGGATTTTTAAAAATGTTGTACAGAAATATGTGTCAATATTTGAAAGATCTGCAAGACTTAGTGCACAAATGTTTTTCAAATGACCAATTCGTGACATTACAAAATCATAGATACATAAAAGATCCAATTAAAGTGCAAGATAGATTTTAATATATAAAAGAGTAGAAAAAATGTAATGATGCGATTCCAGATTCTACATTGCAACTAACCTTTAAGAAAACAGTGTGGGAGCCGGCAGGTGGCGTGGTGGTTAGCGGTGCAGGACTCCCACGTGGTTGGCCATGATTCAAGTCCTGGACCTGGTGGCTTGCTTTCTCACTTTCCTTCTCTCTCTCTCTCTCTTTGTCCCTCTGGTCAAATAAAAATAAATAAATAAATAAAGTTAAATAGAGTAATTATTTAAAAAAAAAAAAAAAAAGAAGAAGGAAGGGACCAGCAGTTGGCATGATGGCTATGTCGCTGGACTCCCACGTAGTCGACAGCGGTTCGCGTCCCCGACCCAGTGGCTTAGAACTCACGCTGGGCGTGTGTGTGTGTGCGTGCCCAAGATCCCAAGAGGAGAATGGAGGAGAAGGGATTATGGCATGGCCATCCCCCCTGGGGGGTGATTTCTCACTTTCTGTCTCTCTGTCTCTCTCTGTCTGTCTGTCTGGCGAGCACACATGCCCTATAGCAAAAACCTCTCCAAAAAAAAAAAAAAAAAAAGAAGGAAGAAACCAATGGGGCCAGCAGATGGCATAGTGTTGGGGGTGCTGGACTCCCACATGGCCAACCATGGTTCAAGTCCCAGGCCTGGCAGATTGGTTTCTCACTTTCCCTCTCTCTATATATCTAAGTTCTGAGTGGCCCCTTTCAGGGATTAGGAGCACTGAAGACCTTCTGCCCAGACTTTACCCTCCTGTCCCCTGAGATCTAGCCAAGAGCCAGGAAAAACTGTATAGTCCATCAGACGACCAGAAACCATCGCAGAGGTACAAAAAATATGAGAAACCAAGAAAATATCTCTCCGCTAAGGTAAAAGAATAACTCCTCATCCTCCACAGACAATACAAGGGAACTCGTGGAAATGTCAGATAAAGAATGTAAAATATTCATAGTGACAAAGCTAACAGAGATGCAAAAGAAGAGAGACAACAAACTCCAGAAGATGCAGGAGAAAAGAGAAAACGGGTTCCAGGAGGCGAGAAGGTTCTTGCACAATCTGAACGAAGACACACCATACAAAAGAAACAAGTGTTAGAAATGAAGGCTGTAGGAGATGGATACTGAAGCTGAGCTGTGAAATGTTGCTTTCCTTGACCAAAAATGAAGATTTTCTGCTGAGATTTCTCCCTTCACAATAATTTCTAGTGGGAAAGGCACAAACCCAGGCCAGGCCCATCCTGAGATAGATACCAAACTTTAGCTGTGAAATATTGCTTTCCTTGAAAAAATGAAGATTTTCTGCTGACACTTCCCCCCTCCAGGCTCATTTCTAGTGGGTAGGGATACCTCTGTCTCCTTCTCTCCATTTCTCTTGTCTCTCTCTGTCTCGCTCTGTCTCCCTGTGATTTTATTATTATTTTTTTTAAGATAAAGTATTATCTGGCCTCTCAAGCCCTTCTTTTATTGTGCTAATTGCTGCCTTTTGCCATTTCATTTAGGAAACGCACAAACCCAGGCCAGGCCCATCCTGAGATGGATACTAAACTTGAGTCGTGAAATATTGCTTTCATTTTTTGCTTTTTAAAATTAAAATCCAATTTTTTCCTCTTTTTTTTTTTGAGAGGTTTTTGTTATAGGGCGCGTGCACTTGCCAGAAAGACAGAGCGAGACAAAGACAGAAAGCAAGAAATCATCCCCCCGGGGGGATGGCCATGCCACAATCCCTTCTCCTCCTTTCTCCTCTTGGGATCTTGGGCACACACGCACCTGTACCCAGCGTGAGTTTAATTCACTGGGTCCAGGACTCGAACTGTGGTTGACTAAATGGGAGTCCAGTGACATAGCCATTACACTAACTGCTGGTCCTGCAAAGTCTAATTTTTTTATTATCTTTTTTTACTTTCTCCTTTTTCATTTTAGTTTTTCTTCTTTCCTCTTCTCTAGTTCTTTTTCTTTTTTCTTTATCTTTGTACATTGATTTCTCAGCCTCTATACACTAAGTGTCTAGACAGCTCCATGTGAACAGGATCCAAACATCTGAATACAATTAGGGTCAGAATATTTCTTTATTCCCTCTCAATCTGATGAACAAAGAGTGAAAACGGAACAGAAGTGAGATTGTAGATCACCTCCTTCTGGACACCTCTGAACACTCACATTGAACTTCAAGAATTAGGAAGAAATACACCATCCATCAGATGACTAGAAATCACCACAGGGTCACAAGAAATAAGGGAAAGCCAGGACCAGCAGTTAGTGTAATGGCAATGTTGTTGGACTCCCATGTAGTTGACTGCAGTTCGAATCCTGGACCCAGTGGCTTAAACTCACACCAGGCACATGTGCGTGCGTGCCCAAGATCCCGAGAGGAGAATGGAGGAGAAGGGATTGCAGAGTGGCCATCCCCCTGGGGGGGGGGGGGTTTCTCGCTTTCTGTCTCTCTGTCTCTCTCTCTGTCTTTCTGGCGAGCGCATGTGCCCTATAGCAAAAAAGACCTTTCCAAAAAACAAAACAAAACAAAAACAAATATGGGAAAGCAAGAAAATACCTCTCCTCCAAGGGAAAAAAAAAATTCATCTAACTCGTCTTTATCCTCAGACAGTACAATGAAACTCATGGAAATGTCTGATATTTAGAATATTCATATGACAAAGCTAGTAGAGATGGAAAAGAAGAGAGACAATAAACTGCAGAAGAGGCCGGAGAAAGGGGCTGATGCATCTCAGGAGGTGAGGAAATTCTTGATCTAATAGAGGAAATACACACTTTAAAAAATAATCAAATGGGGGAACCAGCAGTTAGCGTAATGGCTATGTCGCTGGACTCCCACGTAGTTGACCGCGG
>NW_006209847.1:3809138-3812289 GCF_000334495.1 Tupaia belangeri chinensis | reverse complement strand
CATAAGGAAAAAATCTCCAAAAAAAAAAAAAAAGAAAGAAAAAGAATCAAATGGACCTGTTAGAGAGGAAGGCTGTAACACAGGAAGTCAAAATCCCCTTGAAAGTATTAAAAGCAGACTAGACCATACAGAAAATTGTATCTCAGATGTAGAAGATAGAATCATTGGCCTAGACAAATCCACCACAAAGACTGAGAAAAATCACCCAAGAAAAAGAATAACGTACAAGAAGTACTAGACACCATCAAACATCCAGACATCTAGATAATTGGTATCCCAGAAGATGAAGAGACTCATAAGGACATTGATAATTTATTCTATGAAATTCTGCAAGAAAACTTTCCAAACCTAGAGAGGCACTCAAAGATCCAGTCCCAAGAAATACAAAGGGCCCCAAATAGAATCAGCCCAAGATCTTCTCCAAGAGACATTATAGCCACATTGACCAAAACCACAGACAAGGACAAGATACTAAGCTTGGTAAGAGAAAAACGTCAGGTTACCTGCTAAGGATATCCCATCAGGCTCACAGTGAACCTCACATTGGAAACGATGTGGGTGAGGAAAGAATGGGAAAATATATTCAAAGTGTTAAGGGAAAAGCGATTTTAACCAAGAATACTGTACCTGGCAAGATTATCCTTCATATGGGAAGAAAAGACAAGAACATTCTCAGATAAACAAAACCTGAAAGAATTTACCAACACCAGATCCAATCTCCAAGAAATTCTGCAGGGAGTGCTATACCAGGAAAATTAAATACAGACACACAGAAATAAGAGTTCAAAAACTATGAAAAGGGTCAATGTAATCATAGGGACAAGTCTGGAGTTGAATATTATATCCCAGAATTTAATCGGAAAGATTGAACCACAATAGAAGATAGATTAAGTACATGAGACTGAACTGGCGAAATAGCATTTTATGACTTTTGCCTAAAACATCGCTGATTCTCTTCTAGGCATTGTTTTCCAGTTTTAAGGATTTTTGCCCTGTCTTGAGCTACCGATAGGTTCATGTATCTACTATTTGAGCAGAATCCCAACTTCTTTCCTGGCTTTAAGTTTTAAGCAAATTTTCTTATCATTTATTTGATTGATTAAAGCTAAAACTGCTTTTCTTGACATTAGAAAATATATTTAAAAATACCTGTTTAATGACAGTAGTAAGCTATATAGCATCAGCTAGGTGCTACCTCATAGTATATTCATTCTACTCAGAGTTTCATGCCTAAAGTCAGACATGTATTCACAGATATGTACATACCAGCTGAACTTGCTATCGAGAGTACTTAGATTATTTAAGAAATTTTGTGAATCAATAAAATGTGGGGGGGAAAAGTAATGGAAAACAACTGTAGACACCTGAGATAGTGTGGGAGGAGGGTGGGAAATGACAGGGGGTGAGAAATAGGGGGAAAGTATATATATATATATATATACATATGAAACTAAAAATGGAAAATTATTGATGATAACATGTATGATTAAGCCACTATGAAGTGTATTCTGGATGGGAAATCACATTTTGTATGCTGTGACAATATTCAGGGAATGAATGGAAACTAATTAATTTTTAAAAGCTTGAGAAAATAAATAAATAAATAAATAAATAAATAAATGAAATAAGGCTGTAATACAGGAAATCACAACTTCCCTCAAAAATATTAAAAGCAAATTAGTCCATGCAGAAGATTGAATCTTGAATGGTGAAGGCAAAACCTCTGATCTAGAAAAAACGATAAAAAAAAAAACAACTGAGAAAATAACCAAAACCAATGAGAATACTATATGAATAATACTAAATGCCATTAAACACCCAAACATTCGGATCATCAGTGTCCCATGAAATCCTAGAAGAAAACTTTCCAAACCTAGTGAGGCTTTCAAATATCCAGTCCCAACAAATATAAAGGACCCCACATAGAATCAACCCAAGATCTTCTTCAAGGCACATCAAAGCCAGATTGACCAAAACCACAGAGACAAGATACTAAAATTGGCAAGGGAGAAATGTCAAGTTACTTTCAAAGGATATTCCATCAGGCTAACATTGGAACTTTCATCAGAAACAATGTGAGCAAGGAAAGAATGGGAACATATATTCAAAGTGTTAAGTGAAAAACAATTTCGACCAAGAATAATATACCCGGCAAAATTATCTTTCATATGGGAAAAAAAGCCAAAAACATTTACAGATAAGCAAAACCTGAAAGAATTTACTGACAGCAGACCAGCTCTCCAAGAAGTGCTGAAGGGTATGCTATACCGGGAAAACTAAAGTCGGACACAGAAATTAGAGTATACAAAACAACAAAGAAAATGACCAGCCTAATGGTAGGGACAAGTTCAGAGTTGAATGTTGACTTCCAGAGTTTAAGTGGAAACATCAGACCACAATAACACTGCAGATTCAATAGAAGAGAGATTAGTTACATGAGACTGAACTAGTGAAATAGAATTTTTTACTTTAGACTAAAACATTACTGATTTTCTTTGAAGCTTTGATTTTCATATTTAAGGATTTTTGTCTTCTCTTGAACTGTTGATAGGTTCATCTACCTACTATTTGAACTGAATCCTAACCTTGTTCCTGGCTTTAAGTTTTAATCAGATTTCTCTTAACATTTTTGATTTTGATGTCTTAAAACTAAAACTTTTTTGAAATTAAAAATGCATTAAAAATACCAATTAATACCTTTTAATGACTACAGTAAGCTATATAGCCCCAGCAAGTTGCTAGTTCATAGTATGTCCACTTTACTTACTGAGGTTTACATCTAAAGTCAAACATGTGCTCATAAATATGTATATATCAGCTGTGCTTGCTATTGAAAGTCTTTAATTATGATCTTTAGTGAATCAATAAAATGTAGGGGGATAAAAGGCATGGAAAACAACTGTACATACCAGACAGTGTGAGAGAAAAGGGGGAGTTGGCAGAGTGTGAGAGGTAGGGAATCAAGGGGGGGGCAAAATATATAAGGAACAAGAAATAGAAAATTATATGTTGATGATAACATATATGGTAAGATTCTTGATGGAGCCAATGGTATACTGGATGGAAAATCTTATTTTGTATGCTGTATTGATGTATAGTGAATGACTATAAATACATACATATATATATATACACACACACACACATATAT
>NW_006209847.1:3801764-3808575 GCF_000334495.1 Tupaia belangeri chinensis | reverse complement strand
TTGTTTCACACCCAGTGTGTAAGCCAGAAGGGCATGCTCACGGGTCTGCCCATTCTTGGAGATACCAGCCTCAAATTCTCCAACACCAGCAGCAACAATCAGGACAGCACAGTCAGCCTGAGATGTGCCTGCAGTCAAGGTTTTGATAAAGTCTCTGTGTCCTGGGGCATCAGCGGTAGTCACGTAATACTTGCTGGTCTCAAATTTCCACAGGGAGATATCAATGGTGATACCACGCTCACGTTCAGCTTTCAGTTTATCCAAGACCCAGGCGTATTTGAAGGAGCCCTTTCCCATCTCAGCAGCCTCCTTCTCAAATTTTTCAATGGTTCTTTTGTCGATCCCACCACATTTGTAGATCAGATGGTCAGTAGTGGACTTCCTGGAACCTACATGTCCAATGACAATGATGTTGATGTGAGTCTTCTCTTTTCCCATTTTGGCTTTGATTTAGCGGTGGTTTTCATGACACCTGTGTTCTGGCAGAAAACCTGTTGCAAAAAAAAAGAAAAAAAAAAAAAAGCCCTGGCTTTAAGTCTTAAGCAAACTTCTCTTAACATTTTTTGAGTTTAATCTACTAAAACTAAAACTCTTCTTGAAATTAAAAAATGCATTAAAATATCTATTTAATGACTGCAGTAGGCTATACAGCCCGGCTAGGTGCCACTTTATAGTATGTTCACTGTACTCACTGAGGTTTATGCCTAAAGTCAGACTTGTGTTCATAGATATGTATATGCAGCTGTGTTTGCTATTGAAAGTTTTTAGACTAATTAAGATTTTTTTTTCTTTTTTTAACAGAAAGCAAGAAACCACCCTCCAGGGGAGATGGCCACATCGCAATCCCTTCTCCTCCATTGTCCTCTCAGAATCTTGGGCATGCATGCACATGCGCCTGGCATGAGTTTAAGCCACCGGGTCTGGGACTCAAACCGTGGTCGACTACATGGGTGTCCAGCAACACAGCCATTACGTCAACTGCTGGTCCCACTAATTAAGATCTTTAGTGAATCAATAAAATGTGGGGGAAAAAAAGGTGTGGAAAACAACTGTAGATACCAAAGATGGTACGGGAGGAAGAATGGCAGAGAGTGAAAGGTAAGGAAATGGGGAAAGAAAAAATAAAGCAAAATATGTAAGAAACAAGAAATGGAAAATTATTTGTTGATGATAACATGTATGATAATATTCCTGCTTGAGCCAATATACAGGGTATTCTGGATGGAAAATCTCATTTTGTATACTGTATTATATCAGTGAATGAATGTAAATTAATTAATTAATTAATAAACATAAGAGATAATAAATTTAAATAAAGTAATTCTTTTTTTTTTTTTTTGAGGGGGTTTTGCTATAGGGCACGTGCGCTCGCCAGACAGACAAAGATATAGAGACAGAAAACGAGAAATCACCCCCCAGGGGGGATGGTCACACCACAATCCCTTCTCCTCCATTCTCCTCTCAGGATCTTGGGCACGCACGCACACGCACCTGGCATGAGTTTTAAGCCACCGGGTTCCGGACTTGAACCACGGTTGACTACATGGGAGTCCAGCAATGTAACCATTACACCATCTGCTGGTCTCCCTAGCAATTTTCTTAATATCCAAATTTTCCTGAGGCAATAGAAAAAGTTGTTGTCACTCTTTAATACTTTAGTGTAAGTGGATAATAACTTCACCTTCTACTAGGTAGAATACATAGGGCCATTGGGGAGCTGGTCATTTTTACTACAGATAGATGTGAAGTTTGACTTTAAGAAAGCCTTGGGGGGTTAGTAGGTGGTGTGGTGGTTAAGAGCACGGTCGACTACGTGGGAGTCCAGCGACATAGCCATTACGCTAACTGCTGGTTCCCCCAATAAAATAATTCTTAAAAAATAAAGAAACCAGTACTTGTTGAGTTGTTTTATAAGATCAAAGAAAATATATATAATTATATGAAAAGCTTATTAGTTCCTAATACAACTACATGGCCAGAATTATTCATATAACTCAAACTAAAATAACCTGTCAAGGGGTTGGCAGGTGGCTTGGTGGTTAAAAGCACTGGACTCCCACATGACTGACCAAGGTTCAAGTCCTGAACCTGAAGGCTTGCTTTCTCACTCCTTCCCCCTGACTAAACTGGAAACTAATAATAATAAATAAAGTTAAATAAAAATAATTCCTTTTAAAAAATAACCTATCACAATAGATTAAATGAAAAAGTAGATAGAGTTGATCTGTCTTCCATTACTGGACCACACAGTGAAGAGATTTTCAGAAGTATAAAATATTGCCTCTTGGGACCAGCAGATGGTGTAATGGTTATGTTGCTGGGCTCCCATGTAGTTGACTGCAGTTTGAGTCCTGCACCTGACAACTTAAAACTCACACCATGTGCATGTGCGTGCATGCCCAAGATCCTGAGAGAATGGAGGAGAAAGGATTGTGGCATGGCCATCCCCCTTGCAGGGTGATTACTCGCTTTCTATCTCTCTGTCTCTATCTTTCTGACAAACGCATGTGCCCTATGGCAAAAATCTCTCTTAAAAAAACTAACCAAACAAACAAACAAAAACAGGGGCCAGCAGGTGGCTTGGTGGTTAAGGGTGCTGGATTCCCACATGGCTGTCTGCGGTTCAAGTCCTGGACTTGGCAGCTTGCTTTCTCACTTTCTCACTCGCTCTTTCTCATTCTCATTTTGTCCTCTCGGGTCAAATTAAAATAACTAACTAAATAAATAAAATAAGGTTAAATAAAATACTTAATAAAACAAAAGCATAAACAAAAAATTGCTTCTTAATTTTTTTGTTTTGGAAAATATTATTATTATTATTAATTTTTTAGTTTTGTGTTCACTGCAGATAGAGAGAGGGAAAGTTAGAAAGCATCTCTGCAGGGAGTTGGCCACCCATAATCCCCTTTTCTACATTCGCCTGGGATTTGGAGCATGCATGCCCTGATACCCAGCATGTTCTTCAAGCTGTTGGATCCAAGACTCAAACCATGCAGTCAGTCATGTGGGAGCTAGCTAATTTTTTTTTTTAAGAATTATTTATTATATTCTTAAATGAGAATTAAGAGACTCAGAAAGAGAGAGGGAGAGAGAGTAAAAGTGAGAAAGCAAGCCATCAAGTTTGGGACTCAAACTGTGGTCAGCCATGTGGGAGTCCAGTTCCTTAACCACCATGCCACCTGCTATCCCCGGAATCCAGTCAGCCTAACCACCATGCCACTGGCTGGCCTTAGTTATTTTTTAATAAAATATGTTATCTACATGGAAAGTAGAGGCTTTATTATTTTTAAAGAGTTATTTTATTTAACTTTATTTATATACTTATTTTAATTTGACTGGAGAGGGACAGAGAGAAAGTGAGAAAGCAAGCTGCCAGGTCCAGGACTCAAACCACCATGTGGGAGTCCAACACCTTAACTACCATGCCACCTGCTGGCTCCAGTTTTATTATTATTTAACCTGAATTTATAACTACAGATTTAAAATTTTTATTAGTGTTGTGTCCAGCAGGTGGCATGGTGGTTAAAGGCACTGGACTCCCATATGGTCAATTGTGGTTTGAGTCCTGGACCTGGTGGCTTGCTGTCTCATTTTCTCTCAATCTCTTTCACTCTATCCCTCTCTAGTCAAATAAAAATAAAGTTAAATTAAAATAATAATTTTTTTCCTCAGTGTCAATTTCTAACATATTAAATATCAGTAGACATAACCCACATAAACTAGTCTCTAGGAGTCCACAATAATCTTTTTTTTTTCTTTTTTTGGAGAGGTTTTTGCTATAAGGCGCGCGTGCTCGCCAGCCAGCCAGAGGCAGAGAGACAGAAAGCGAGAAATCACCTCCCAGAGGGGATGACCACGCCGCAATCCCTTCTCCTCCATTCTCCTCTTGGGATCTTGGGCACGCACGTACACGCGCCCGGCGTGAGTTTAAGCCACCAGGTCCAGGACGCGAACCACGGTCGACTACGTGGGAACCCAGCGACATAGCCATTACGCTAACTGCTGGTTCCCAAAACCTAATTTGCTCTTTACAGGAGCTATAAAACACATTATCAGTAAAAGTCAAAGTACATGCAGCCATAATTTGGGGGATGGTCACGCCACAATCTCTTCTCCTCCATTCTCCTCTTGGGATCTTGGGCACGCACGCACACGCGCCCGGAGTGAGTTTTAAGCCACCGGGTCTGGGACATGAACCGCGGTCGACTACGTGGGAGTCCAGCGACATAGCCATTACGCTAACTGCTGGTTCCCCCAATAAAATAATTCTTAAAAAATAAAGAAACCAGTACTTGTTGAGTTGTTTTATAAGATCAAAGAAAATATATATAATTATATGAAAAGCTTATTAGTTCCTAATACAACTACATGGCCAGAATTATTCATATAACTCAAACTAAAATAACCTGTCAAGGGGTTGGCAGGTGGCTTGGTGGTTAAAAGCACTGGACTCCCACATGACTGACCAAGGTTCAAGTCCTGAACCTGAAGGCTTGCTTTCTCACTCCTTCCCCCTGACTAAACTGGAAACTAATAATAATAAATAAAGTTAAATAAAAATAATTCCTTTTAAAAAATAACCTATCACAATAGATTAAATGAAAAAGTAGATAGAGTTGATCTGTCTTCCATTACTGGACCACACAGTGAAGAGATTTTCAGAAGTATAAAATATTGCCTCTTGGGACCAGCAGATGGTGTAATGGTTATGTTGCTGGGCTCCCATGTAGTTGACTGCAGTTTGAGTCCTGCACCTGACAACTTAAAACTCACACCATGTGCATGTGCGTGCATGCCCAAGATCCTGAGAGAATGGAGGAGAAAGGATTGTGGCATGGCCATCCCCCTTGCAGGGTGATTACTCGCTTTCTATCTCTCTGTCTCTATCTTTCTGACAAACGCATGTGCCCTATGGCAAAAATCTCTCTTAAAAAAACTAACCAAACAAACAAACAAAAACAGGGGCCAGCAGGTGGCTTGGTGGTTAAGGGTGCTGGATTCCCACATGGCTGTCTGCGGTTCAAGTCCTGGACTTGGCAGCTTGCTTTCTCACTTTCTCACTCGCTCTTTCTCATTCTCATTTTGTCCTCTCGGGTCAAATTAAAATAACTAACTAAATAAATAAAATAAGGTTAAATAAAATACTTAATAAAACAAAAGCATAAACAAAAAATTGCTTCTTAATTTTTTTGTTTTGGAAAATATTATTATTATTATTAATTTTTTAGTTTTGTGTTCACTGCAGATAGAGAGAGGGAAAGTTAGAAAGCATCTCTGCAGGGAGTTGGCCACCCATAATCCCCTTTTCTACATTCGCCTGGGATTTGGAGCATGCATGCCCTGATACCCAGCATGTTCTTCAAGCTGTTGGATCCAAGACTCAAACCATGCAGTCAGTCATGTGGGAGCTAGCTAATTTTTTTTTTTAAGAATTATTTATTATATTCTTAAATGAGAATTAAGAGACTCAGAAAGAGAGAGGGAGAGAGAGTAAAAGTGAGAAAGCAAGCCATCAAGTTTGGGACTCAAACTGTGGTCAGCCATGTGGGAGTCCAGTTCCTTAACCACCATGCCACCTGCTATCCCCGGAATCCAGTCAGCCTAACCACCATGCCACTGGCTGGCCTTAGTTATTTTTTAATAAAATATGTTATCTACATGGAAAGTAGAGGCTTTATTATTTTTAAAGAGTTATTTTATTTAACTTTATTTATATACTTATTTTAATTTGACTGGAGAGGGACAGAGAGAAAGTGAGAAAGCAAGCTGCCAGGTCCAGGACTCAAACCACCATGTGGGAGTCCAACACCTTAACTACCATGCCACCTGCTGGCTCCAGTTTTATTATTATTTAACCTGAATTTATAACTACAGATTTAAAATTTTTATTAGTGTTGTGTCCAGCAGGTGGCATGGTGGTTAAAGGCACTGGACTCCCATATGGTCAATTGTGGTTTGAGTCCTGGACCTGGTGGCTTGCTGTCTCATTTTCTCTCAATCTCTTTCACTCTGTCCCTCTCTAGTCAAATAAAAATAAAGTTAAATTAAAATAATAATTTTTTTCCTCAGTGTCAATTTCTAACATATTAAATATCAGTAGACATAACCCACATAAACTAGTCTCTAGGAGTCCACAATAATCTTTTTTTTTTCTTTTTTTGGAGAGGTTTTTGCTATAAGGCGCGCGTGCTCGCCAGCCAGCCAGAGGCAGAGAGACAGAAAGCGAGAAATCACCTCCCAGAGGGGATGACCACGCCGCAATCCCTTCTCCTCCATTCTCCTCTTGGGATCTTGGGCACGCACGTACACGCGCCCGGCGTGAGTTTAAGCCACCAGGTCCAGGACGCGAACCACGGTCGACTACGTGGGAACCCAGCGACATAGCCATTACGCTAACCGCTGGTCCCCACAATAATCTTTAAGGATGAAAGGAGTCTCAGGTTGGGGCCAGCAGGCGGTGTAGTGGTTACGGTGCTGGGCTCCCACATGGTCAACTGAGGTTTGAGTTCTGGACCTGGCAGCTTGAAAATCATGCTGAGTGTGTGTGCATGTGTGCAAAATCCTGAGAAGAGACTGGTGGAGAAGGGATTGTAGTATGGCCATCCTCCCCGGGGGGTGGTTTCTCACTTTCTCTCTGTGTCTCTAGTGATGAGGGCTCATGGCCTACAGCAAAAAAACAAAAACAAAAACAAAAACAAACAAACAAACAAACAAACAAAAAACCCCACAAACCCCACAAAACAAAAAACTCTAAAAAAGTCTCAGGCTAAAGAGTTTGTGAACCATTGGTTTGAAGCCACTATTACAATCC
>NW_006209847.1:3799720-3801742 GCF_000334495.1 Tupaia belangeri chinensis | reverse complement strand
CTTGCCTTTTCTTATAGTTCATACATATCTTATATATATTTTTATCACATCCCCTGTCCACACTCTACATTTTACCTATTACTATGTTACAACAGTATTTTGCTTTCCACTTAACTTTGCTACTAAAACAATGTTGTTTTATTTTCTAATTGCCAGGGAGCATGTGTGCTTGCCAGAGAGAGAGAAAGAGACAGAGAGACAGAGAGGGAGAGGGAGAGGGAGAAAGCACCCTCCAATGAGGCATGGTCATGCCACAATCCGTCTTCTCCTTCATCTCCCATCCTGTCAGAATCCAGGCATGCATAAACACAGCCTACCGAGGTTTTATTTGTTTATTGTTTTAAATTTTGTTATAAGGTGCATGCACTCACTGAGATTCAGAAAGAGAGAGAGGGGAATAGAGAGGGAGAGGGAGAGAGAGAACGCTTCCCAGGGGAATGGCCATATTACAGTTCTTTTGCCTCCACCTCCTCTCAGGATTTTGGGCAAGCATGCACACACACCTGATGTGTTTTCCAAACTACTGGGTCTGGGAATCAAACCCCACAGCCAGCCCTGTGGAATCCAGTCACCTTAACAATCAGCCATCAGATGGCTTCCAATGTGTTTTGTTTGGTTGGTTGTTTTTTTACCTTTATTTATTTATTATAATTATTATTATTTTGGAGAGGTTTTTGCTATAGGGCACGTGCGCTCACCAGACAGACAGAGAGACATAGAGACTGAAAGCGAGAAATCACCCCTCAGAGGGGATGGTCACACCGCAATCCCTTCTCCTCCACTCTCCTCTTGGGATCTTGGGCATGCACGCACACGCGTCCGGCGTGAGTTCTAAGCCACCGGGTCCAAGATGCAAACCGCGGTCGACTACGTGGGAATCCAGCGACATAGCCATTATGCTAACTGCTGGTTCCCTATTTATTGTTATTATTACTCAAAAAAGAGTCATTTTTTAAAAAGAATTAATTATTTATTTATTAATTATTTTTTCACATGAGTTTGCTAGAGTAAGACACAGAAAGAGGAGAGTAAGAAAGTAAGCTGTCAGGTCTAGGACTCCAACTGGAGTCGACCATGTGGGAATTCCAGCGCCTTAACCACCACGCCACCTGCTGGCCCCCAAAGTGTCATTTTTTATTTAGCTTTCTTCATGACTCTGTGCTTGTGTCTTCAATACTTTCAAAATGATTTTCTTTTTTATTTTTTTCCACCATTACTTTAGTTGATTGCATTCTGAAGGACCATGGTGGAGGCCCGAGAGCGAGTCTGCTTTATCAGCAGTTCTAAAGCCTCATTACCTGAGATTCGCATTCTGGAAAAGAAAAAACTAAAACAATAATGGATAATCAGTATGTATCTCATGAAGCTGGTTTCGGCCCTGATAGAAGACTAAGGTTATGTGAGACAAAAGAGAGAAATCATCTAAATACCAAATCCTGGACAAAGACGTGGATTTAAAAAGGCTAGCCTCAGACTTGAACATGACATCAGACCCGCAGTGGAGGCCAGGTGCTGGGCCTGATTATCCCTGCACCCCAGGATCCTTACATCACTAGGAGATTAACCTCTGTCTCAGGTACATATAAAAATGACTCCTCTACAGTTTTTTTTTTTTTAAGAATTATTTTATTTAAGTTTATTTATTTATTTTTAATTTGATCAAAGAGGGACAGAGAGAGAGGGAGAGAGAGAAAGTGAGAAAGCAAGCGACCAGGTCTGGGACTTAAACCATGGTCAACCATATGAGAGTCCAGTATCCTTAACCACCATGCCACCTGCCGGCCCCAAATTCCTCTACAGTTTTTTGATTCAGATTTAATTTATAGTGTTAAAAACAGGAACTTGGAATCCTCCTGTAATATCTGATACTAGCAATTTAAAAAAAAAAAAATTCTGTGCTCTGAGACTTGAAAATTAGTGAGGAGCAAGCTGCTCTTATGCCAATTAGAAATGTTAGCTCTTGGCGCAGCAGCAGCAGGCGCGCCCACCGGACGGCCCCGGGCTCCAGCGCCGGGCCGCTCA
>NW_006209847.1:3781978-3799483 GCF_000334495.1 Tupaia belangeri chinensis | reverse complement strand
CACGAGACCCACCCTTGATCCAACATTGAATGGAATCTATGATCCCTATTGTTGAAAACTTTAAACTTGTGGCCCTTCTCCCTTTACTTGCAGGTATCACATTTTCAATGGTTCCCCTGGAAGACAACTGTATATAGCAGAGATAGTGTAATGGGAGAGGGGGAAAGGGCAGAAGGTCAAACATAGGATAAAAAAACATATATGTATGTATACATTGTATGAAAGTCGAAATGGAATATTATTGATGCTTGATTAAGTCACTATGTAGTTTGTCCTAGATGGGAAACTACATTTAGAATGTTGTGATGATGCTCAGGGAATGAGTGTTAGGTAATATAATATTTAAAAAAAAAAAAGAAAGAAAGAAATGTTAGCTCTTCTTCCTTTTTTATTTTTAAAGAACTATTTCTTTAATTCCACTTGTCATTATTATTTTTTAATTTGACAGACAGAGACAAAGAGAGAGAGAGAAAGGGAAATTGAGAAGCAAGCCACCAGGTCCAGGACTTAAACCGGGGTCACCCATATGGGAGTCCAGCATCCCTATCCACCATGCCACCTGCCGGCCCTGAGAAATGCTAGCTCTTCTTCCTTAGGTCCCATCCTTAAGTTTTGGTGCTGAGGGACCCCTTCCCTCTCTACGTTTTCAATCTGGCGGAGGTTCTATATCTGATTGCTTTTTGTCAAGGAACTACACAAAGCCTGTGAGAGACACGGCCAGACAGATGTCTGATTGGTCCCCTCTGGGAGGCACCCACACTTTGTCTGTTGTGACACACTTCATGGGAAGGGGGACACAGAGGCTGATGGGAGGGCTTTCCCTGTAGAGGTGGGTAGGCAGAGTAGTGAATCAGGTTGCCAGTTCCGTCCTTGGAAGCTAGGACATAAGTTCTTCTCTACGAAAAACATCCTCCTGGAGCCCGTCCTGGCTCTCCTACAAAGACCCACTGCAGAGCAAAACCTGCCCACTCTGTCTGGGAAAGGAGAGGACGGGCATCACCCTACCATGTGAACTACGTACAGTGTTGTTACTGGCACCCCTGGCCACTCCGAGCAGTTTCCCTAGGCTGACTCCTGGCTACAGATAGCCCAAGTCATTCTGCCCTGGGCACAAATCTACATGAAGAGGGAAAAAAAACAATGCACTGTTTCAGCCACCAGTGTCATGCCCCCAGTGCTAAACCCAGGCTCCAATCCTGCATGGCTCCCCCGAAGAGGAGCCTTTAACAGCCCCACCTCCATATGTTCCGGTTAGCTGGCTAACACAGCCAGTAATCAAAACCTAGTCCTCATTTGTTTCCCTGGGGCATAAAGAGCAGCCCAAGGAGCCAGCACCAGCTCTGCCAGCTCATGGGGGAGGCCACCAGCCACCTGAATCCCTCACCTAGATTCTGCCTCAGCTCACAACCTGGAATCAACTATGTGAATTCTTGGGAGCTGCAGAATTCTGTAGAATTTGGATCCTAGGTTTTGAATCATGGCTGGGGCACTGCCCCAAGGATAGTCTGCTCAGCAGGCTGACCTCTGGGCATTACTCTGGGCCCTGATTGGTGGCCGGTAAGAGGGTAAACATCTACACGGACTCACGATATGCCTTTGCTACCTACATGCTCATGGAGCTTTGTACCGAGAGGACTCCTCTTGGCAGAAGGGAAGACAGTTAAAAGCGAAGAGGAAATCTGCCAATTATTAGAAGCAGTCTGGGAGCCCAAGGAAGTGGCGATCATCCAATGTAGGGGACACCAGAGGGGGTAAGACTTCATCACCCTGGGAAACCAATTGGCAGACCAGACAGCCAAGGCTGCCGCCTACCGAACCACTGCTGTGGCCAACATGTTACCACTCACAAGCCTCCCAAAAGCCCCCTACCACCACCACTTACACTTCTGATGAATGTCGCTGGGCAAAGTCAGAAGGAGCAGCCTTGGGAGAAGACGGATGGTGGAGACTGCCAGATAAAAGAATATACATACCTCAGTCCCTGGGATATTTATTAGTAAAGCAGCACCACGAGCTGACTCACCGGGGAAAGACTAGCTAGGGTAATACTGCTTTTTGAGTCACCTACCAGTATTGTGTGCAACTGTGAGCATGCAGTGCAAGACCTGTCCTAGAAATAACTCCACCCAGGGGCCAATGCTTGCTAGAATACAAGCCACTGGAAGGATTCCCCTGGAATTGCCTGAGGCAGACATCACGGAAGTGCAACCATGCTGGGACCATAAATACTTACTAATCCTGGACTTCACTTATTCAAACTGGGTGGAAGTCTTCCCTACATGAACTGAAAAGGATAAAGAAGTTAGTAGAGCCCTTTTGAAGGAAGTTATACCTGGGTTTGGGCTTCCTCTTATGATTGGGTCAGATAATGGCCCTACTTTCATGGCCGAAGTTACACAGGGTGTGGCAAAGGCCTTGGGCATGAAATGGAAGCTTCACACTGCTTATCGACCTCCGAGTTCTGGAAGTGTTGAACAAATGAATCGCACCTTCAAGTATACCCTGGCTAAGCTCTGTCAGATCACTGGGTGGATGTCTTCCCACTGGCCCTACTCTGAGTTCGATGTACACCCCTAAAACAAGGTTATTCCCCTTATGAGATTCTGTTTGGGCGGCCACCCCCTTTAGTTACCAAGGCCCGAATGGCTGATGTTTGTGAGCTAGGAGAGGCAGTCCTGACTCAGGAACTGGTGGCCTTGAGAAAGACTTTAAAGAAAATAGCCCGTGCCACCTTAGAAAGAACCCTCATTCCCCTTGGAAACTGGTACATGAACATGAGCCCAGGGCTCTCGTGTGGGTTAAAAATTTTTAAAAAAGAATCAGTGCAGCCCATCTGGTTGGGGCCGTATATTGTTGTGCTTGTTATCCCTACTGCAGTTAAGGTTGCGGGGCTAGCCCTGTAAATCCACCACTTGTGAGGGAAGCAAGTCACAGCACCAGAGGACTCTGGGACCTGGACAGTGAAAATCCACCCTGAGCAGCTGACTAAAATAACCTTCCAGAGGACCAAGACCTGTCATCGAGAGCATAGCCCAGCTGCAGCCACTCCAGGGCTGGCTGTTCTACACATGGAAGAAGCTTGAGGAGTCTACAGCTCTGCTTTGGTCACCCCACACACTGACCAGCTTACACATGGTGGAAACTTGCAGAGTCTACAGCCCTGCATTGTCACTCTGGACGCTGACCAATCTCCTCACGGCAGAAGCTTGAGGACAGCGACAGATGACACCCCCACCATACCCTTACAATGTCCTGCTCCTCACCCTTCCTGTAGTGCTGGCTGTGCTTCTCTCCATTAGTCTGGCAGCAGTGGCTCCAAGGGACTGGAAGTTATGGGAGAGGTTTTTGCTAGCAATAGTATACCTCCTGGTAGTAGGGATCTTGATAGGCCTAAGATGCCCAGGTTAACTAACCAGAGGCATTTTCATTGGGGCTCTGTTCCTAATACCGATTTTGCATTAATAATATTCTTGACCCTGGGCCTTGCTCTGTTTTTTTTTTTTTTTTTTGACAGGTTTTTGCTATAGTGCACGTGCGCTTGCCAGCCAGCCAGAGAGAGAGACAGAAAGATAGAAAGCGAGAAATCACCCCCTGGGGGGATGGTCACACTGCAATCCCTTCTTCTCCATTCTCCTCTTGGGATCTTGGGCACGCATGCACACGCGCCCTGCATGAGTTTAAGCCACCAGGTCCAGGATTCGAACTGCGGTCGATTATGCGGGAGTCCAGCGACATAGCCATTACACTAACTGCTGGTTCCGGGCCTTGCTCTCTTACTGAGGCTGACAGGCCCCCACCTCCCCCCTCCCCCAAATGGTGCGACCACACTATCCAGCAAGCCACTATTCAGGTGCAACTGGGTGCCTACCTACCAATGTTAGACCACCTGCCCAGGATTTACACTCCTATAGCTATTCCGGGACCCCTGAACCAGCTGGCATTTGTGCACCAGGGGCGAGGCTACAAGTCTTGCCTTGACTTGGTCACCCTCCAGAAGTGCCAGGACCATGGAATACCCTATTTTGTGGGCAAAAGCAGAGGGAGCCATGACTGTTACAATTGTCCCCCTGCAGGGAAATTGGTCTGCTACCCAGGTCTCAGACAGTAAGGGCTCTGGACTTGGGCCCCATAGCTACTGCCTCTCCTGGGGTCCCTAGTAGTTATCCTTTTAAAATTGGCAGAGGGCCATGTGTCCTTAACCTGTTTAAATGATTTGTAACCGCCTGCCTTAAAGCCATCAAGTATCAACTACTTGTCAATGCCCCACTGTTAATTGACCTCATTGAGTATAGTTGAGGAGGCTCAAGAGGGAGAATAATGTGGAAGGACACTGAATTCATGAATAACTCGGGATTCACAGCTGCCTGAAATTTCTGCCCTCCAGCAAACCTTCTGCCCCTCCCTGGAGCTACAGGATAACCTGAAATCTTGAATTGATTCACCATCTTGTATAGATTAGTTCCTCCCTTTGACCGCTGTGTAG
Source organism: Tupaia belangeri chinensis (assembly GCF_000334495.1). Lineage (NCBI taxonomy): Eukaryota > Metazoa > Chordata > Mammalia > Scandentia > Tupaiidae > Tupaia > Tupaia belangeri. The sequence continues at coordinate 3,795,000 of NW_006209847.1, read as the reverse complement.
GGTGTGTTCTGAGCCCATTCCCCATCTGGAGACCTCCCCTTCCCCAACTCAGAATGTGTCCAACCCCCAGTTGGGGCCGGAGATTTAGAATATTAACTTCTCCATGCCCACTGACGTGGGAGAGAGAGAGAGAGAAAGAGAGAGAGAGAAAGCAAGAAAACAAGTCATCAGGTCCAGCACTCGAGCAATTATCAGCCATGTGGGAGTCCAGTGCCTTAACTACCATGCCACGTGCTGTCCCCTCATTTATTTCTTAACATTTCTAACTCTGGGGACAAGCAGGTGGCATGGTGGTTAAGGGTGCTGGATTCCCACATGGCAGACCACGGTTTGAGTCCTGGACCTGGTGGCTTGCGTTCTCACTTTCTCTCTCTCTCTCTCTGTACCTCTCTGGTCAAATAAAATAAATAAATAAAGTTAAATAAAATAATTCTTTTTAAAAATAATAAATAAACTTTTTTTTTTCTGACTTCATTACTTATGAGGGGGCATTCATGAATTCAATCTCTTCTTGCCTTATGAGAACTTCTCTAAGGGGAAACATTTTAGAGGTTTCCCTAGGAGTCCTCAAAGGGAGGGGAAATTTTTCAAGGTCTTTCTTATATTGTTCTAATTCCTCCTTAAGCTAGGGTATGGATTCATGGGGGCTGAGGGTTCAAACTCTGTAGGGATCCGAACATTTATGTATGAGGTTGCCTGGTTGCCCCATGCCTGCTTGCAGTGTCGCTTCCACTTCTTCCATCCTCTGAATAACAATCTTGGGTTATCTGCAGTCCTGTGAGAAGTGTACCCAGGGAGAACATGCCACTCAAAATGGGTGGTATAGAAATATTTAGTGAGAGAGAGAGAGGACACTGTGGCTTTCACAGGAAAACTGATTTATTCCAGGGCTAAGGTTGCAACAACAAACCATAACAAAAGAAGACAATGTGAGGGAGCACCTTAAAGTGGATACGATCTTTGTGCTTACACTGCAGGACATGCAAAAGCTCTACACAAAGGCATAATCTACTGCTGGGTGATATTAACTGGATTGGATCCAGTTGTCTGACTGGGTCAGACAGAAACTAGCAGTAATCTGAGCATTAGCCAGAGAAAGCCAGGAGAGACTTATTTAGAACCATGAGGTGCTCTGCAACTGAAGCACGCAGCCCTGGCATTCTCCAAGAGAGATGCCAGGTGTTAGGTTAGAGGCCTGGGCAGCTTGGATGTAGAGGTTGGATGCCACGCTACAGTTGGCTGATGCAACCCGGATCTAGTCTGTCATCAGACCTGCACTGCACTTGAATCTAACCCGGATATAGCACATGGTGCTCTACTCTGTACACGGCACCAGACCCGATGAGGCACAGTAGTCTGCTCTCCGCCTAAATCATTACCATACATAGACTGTTTCTACCTATAAAACACTCTCTCTCCCTATACCCTTATAAAAATCACTAAACCCCTCCCTAGGGCATGACTTCTCTGGCCATCTCTCTCTTTGTTGGACCAGCAAACCTTACCTGGGAGTGTTCTCAATAAAGGTTCTACATTTCTATTTCCTCGCATGGTTGACTCATTCCTTACATTTGGTGCTGAGACCCTGGAGGAGTTTTGTGTCCCACAGTCCTCATGAGGTCCTCTCCTCCCCTGAACCAGGAACCAACCCACCAGCGGCTGACTAGCCACCTGCCCTGGCCTCTGAAGGTAAGTCCACCTGTCCATGGTTTCTGGGACTCAAACCTCCGGGTTCCCTGTCCAAAAACCTAGCTGTTTCAGGGTCCCCTCCGACTCCTGGAGCTCAGGCGATTGTAGAGATATCCCAATACCCTACTACCCATCTCCCATTTGGCTCTGTGAGTGCATAAAGAGATTTGGGACACTTCTCCCTTTTCCACTTACTTGAGTCCCGGACACAATGGATAATAATGCCAAACCAAAGATGTCCCTGGGCTGTCTGCTCTGTAACTTCACCAAATTAGGACTTGTTCAGGACCTCTGCTGCAAGCAGCTGATATTCTATTCCACTGTGGCCTGGCCACAATACCCTTTGGACAATGGGTTCAAATGGCCTCCTCAGGGGACTTTTTTTTTTTTTTTTGAGAGATTTTCACTGTAGGGTGCGTGCGCTCGCCAGACAGACAGAGAGAGACATAGAGACAGAAAGTGAGAAATCACCCCCCAGGGGGGATGGTCACGCCGCAATCCCTTCTCCTCCATTCTCCTCTCAGGATCTTGGGCACGCACGCACACGCGCCCAGCGTGAGTTTTAAGCCACTGGGTCCGGGACACGAACCGCGGTCGACTACGTGGGAGTCCAGCGACATAGCCATTACGCTAACTGCTGGTTCCCATCCTCAGGGGACTTTTGATTACGATACCCTTACTGATTTGAATAACTATTGCCAAAGGGCAGGAAAATGGTTGGGGGTTCCATATGTCCAAGCCTTTTGGGACCTGTGCTCCTGCCCCTCCCTCTGCACCACCTGCACTACTGCCCAAGTCCTTCTCACAAATGGAACCCCACAGTTTAAGACCAAACGTCTCCTAGAGGACAATCTCTCTCCTACAGACAAACCACTCCAAACTCTTACCTCCCTTCCTTCCCAGCGTTCGCCCAGAGTGCCCTACCATACCCCAGAACTTCTACTTTGATGCCACCAGCCCCAGAACTTCTCAACCACACCTCCACCTTCACTGCTGCCACCTCCTCCTCTTCCACATCCTTTGCTCCCATCCCCTCTTCACTCGTCTCCTGTTAGTTCCCATACTTGCTCACACTCTCACCCTTCTCTCACCCCATCCCCCAGTTATAACCTCCTCTGTTCTCTCCAGGAAGTGGCAGGAACAGAGGGTATTGTCAGAGTCCACTATTGTCAGAGTTCACCCTTCTCTCTCCAAGATCTATCTCAAACAGAAAAAAAGACTTTTTTTTTTCCTCTGCTAACACTGTGGCTTTTATCAAATAGTTCCTTTATCTTACTCAGGCTTATAATCTTACTTGGCATGACCTCTATGCAATACTGTCCTCCACACTTACTGCAAATAAGAGAGAGCAAATCTAGGCTGCAGCCCAAGAACATACCAACCAAGCCCTTCTGGTCGACTCGACTCTACCAGTCAGACAAGTGGCTGTTCCTATTACCAACCCTCAATGGGACTATCAGGTAGGAAACTCTGGCCTAAAAAACCGAGACTATGTGATCCAATGCCTCCTGGCTGAAATGCAGGCTGTCTCTATCAAAATTGCCAGTTTTGACAAACTCTGGAATTCACCCAGGGGGCTAATAAAAACCCAGCTGTGTTCCTCAATTGCCTTACAGAGGCCTTAACATTTTTTAAAATTATTTTTTATTTAACATTATTTATTTATTCATCCATTCTAATTTGACCAGAGAGAGACAGACAGAGTGAGAGAAGAGAGAAAGCAAGCAACCAGGTTCAGGACTTGAACCACGGTCAGCCATGTGGGAGTCCAGCGCCCTTAGCCACCATGCCACTTGCCGGTCCCAGGCCTTAACTCTTTATATACAATTAGACCCTGCTTCACTGGCTGGGGCTGCAGTTTTAGCATCTCACTTTATTACCCAATCAGTGCCTGATATCCATAAAAAATTTAAATGGGCAGAGGATGGCTCTCAGACTCCTGTCTGTGATCTGGTGAAAATGATATTTAAGGTTTACAATGCCCAGGAGGAAGTGGTTGAAACTAAATGTCAAGCCTGCCTTCACCACAAGGTGGTATTCCAAACCCAGGCTCTAGTAGCAGCTCTGAGGCTGGTGGCCCCACAGGGCACAAGAATGAGGCTTCCTCATCTAAATTTGCTCCCCCAGGACCATGCTTCAAGTGTGAAAACATGGACCACTGGGCTTGACAATGTCCTTGCCCCCAACCACCCAACCACCCACCAAGCCATATCCCAAGTGTCGGCGTCCGCCCCCGGGCTTGGGTCTGGCTGAATCATGATGAGAGGGCTGCTGCTGAGGAAGAGAAAGAGGACGAGAAAGAGAAAGCCCTCCATCTTGCCAGGACTAGAGAGTTGGAAAGAACGAGACAAAGGGTTAGAGTAGAAAGGGACACAGGCAGCCTGAGCCTAGGTAGCCCAAGCAACTTGTGCCGGCCAGATGAACTGGACGTCTTTATTTATAGTACAAGAAGACATTACACATGTATGTTTCATGACACTTCATGGATTAGTTGCCAGGTTACAGACAATAAGAAGCAGTTAACAAATCTATAAGAGATTAGTCATACCAGGGGCAAGGTGTATCCCTTGGTGGTAATCCCATCTAGAGTAAATCTCGTCTTCCTTTCTAATGCAGAGAACTAGCTGTTAGGTGTGGGGAAGGAGCTAAAGAACTTCTCCATAAGGAGTGCACCACCACACCCAGAGTAGGCTAAAGAACCTTTCAGATGCAGAGCAGGGATTGGACTTTACTAATTGGGGTCAAGATGTTTCTTGAAGTCCATCAGATGTGTCTGTTGGAACGCCCCTAGTAATTTCCACCCTTGCTCTGTCTGCAGCCAAGGTCAGGGAAAGACAAGTTACAAGGTTCTGCCAAACCCCAAAAGAGCATGTGGTGTTTGCTCAGCGCATGTCCCCACACCTCAGACTCTCTCTCTTAAACGTGTCCCCACACCAAGTACAAACAGCCTGGTCATTGGGGAAGTAACTGCCCAATAACTGACTCATCCTCGGAGCCTTCCTGAGGAGGACAAGTCAACCAGGTGGTCCCCTCTTCAGAGCTTTTGGAGCTTGCTGCCTACTGAAGAGGCCTTACTCAAAGACCCCCATCAGCCTCACAGAGTCCAGGGTAATGCTACAGGTAGTGAGTAAGTCCATCTCCTTTCTTGTGGACATGGGGACTACGTACTCTGTCCTTCCCTCAGGACCACTTTTTCCTTCTCAGATCTTGATCATGTGGAGAAGTCCGACCCAGTGGGGCCCCAGGATCTGTTTTGAGCTTTTGACCTTTGAGCACAGCCTTGGTCAGCTCAGGACATTGGCAAGGCCGCTGCTATATGCCACCACTCCCCCCCCACACCCCCCAATCTATGAGCAAAGCTTGGGTCAATTCAGCATGTTGGCAAGACCGCTTGCTGTATGCTCCGGAAACTGCGGTAGCCTTGCTGGGAAATGAACCCCCTCTGACTCCCCGATTTACTACTATAAAAGAATTACATAGTTCTCTCATACATCTTTGTAGTAAGATTTCCCGAAAGTTCCCCGACTGCTCCCCTTTACCCTGACCACTTACTGTTAATTACAACACTTCATCCCTGTGGTCACAAGGGAGGGTGTGCTGAAGTCCTTCTTGACCTTTGGAAAGCCTTTCAAGACACATTTAATATAAGCTGAAAAATAACCTCTTAGGCCAAAACCCACTTTAAAGTTTTTCATTAACTTGTTAGTCACATTACTGCCAGTTGAAAAAACTGTCCCCGCCCTCACCAAGTGAACAATAACTTCACCCCTTCAGGATAGGTAAATATATTAGGATTCCTTTAATTAAATTTTAGATCTTTATAGAATTATATAAATATCATTCTTTATTGAGATCCATAAGAACTAATATCTATATTTGAGATTTTCCTTTTTAGCATTGTACCCACTAATCGCAAGACGGCTGCCGCTGAGTATTGGCTGATAATTAACTCTGCTTGCTGGAGCTATTCTCCAAAACCACACTCTCAGAAATTCCCAAAAGCCTGCTTACATCAATCAAACAATTGTTGAACTGTATCAATGATTAATAGACTTGCCCTTAATCAAACCCTGAATGGAATCTATGATCTCTAGTGTTAAAACTTTATGAATTGATAATTAGAACACGTAGCCCCTCACCCATTCACTTGTATGTATCACATTTTCAATAAAAAGGCACGATGATTCCTAGCAGTTGTCACTCTTCAAAGAGAGATCTCAGGAGAATGTCTGACTCAGGACGTGCATGAAAAGGCACCAAGGCCTCAGGCTTTCTTTCCAGCACTGCCTCTGACGAGTCAACCCACCCCCGCTGAGGCTGGTCCCGGGCAGTCATGGGAATAAATGGCACATCCTTCTGCCCACCTAGGACAGTCACCCTAGCTTGCCATATAGATGGATGACCTTTCTCCCACTCCTTCCTAGTTATGCCATCATGCCCAGTCCCCCTCCTAGGCAGGAACATCCTTCACCAACTGGGAGCTATCCTCCAACTTCCAACTGCAGCCCCTGCAACTCACTTTCTCCTCCCTTTCATCTGCTCATCCATTGACTCTAATCTCTCTGGCCTTCCCTCCTTTTCTCTTCTCCCTAAAAATGTTAACCATGTTGTCTGAGACACTTCTAAACCAGTTGTGGCCTCCCACCACACTCCAATTCTTATTCACGTAAAAGACCTCACCGAGTTTCCTTCCCAACCCCAATCCCTAGCTCTTCAAAACTGACGCACCCTAGACCTACTGACAGCAGAAAAAGGGGGCACCTGTCTGTTCCTCAGGGAAGAATGCTACTACTACGTCAACAAGACAGGGCTGGTTAAACAAAACATTGAGGTTCTCAGCCATCTAAGCAAAAAACTACAGCGCAAGCTGCAACAGCCCACTTCTCTTTTCCCAGACTAGTGGCAATCTACCCTTACCACCTGGATTGCTCCTATTTTAGGACCATTAATTCTCATCTGCTTTCTCTTCATGTTTACACTCTTTTTCCTCAGGTCCCTCCAAAGCCAAATCCAAAAAGTTTCTTGGGTGGCTGTCAACCAAATGCTCTCCATCCCTACACACAAGTTCTCACCAAGCCCTTAGCCCCTGACTTCCCCTCTTTGTCTCAGCTCAGCAAGAAGTAGTTAATAATTTAATGGCACACTGTAACACCAAAACAGTCAGGATGTTAGGCCAGGGGCCCAGGCAGCTTGGATATAGGGGTTGGATGCCATACCACAGTCAGTTGATGCAGCCTGGATCTGGTCTGTCATCAGGCCTTCACTGCACTCGAATCTAACCTGGATGTAGTACACAGCGCTCTACTCTGCATATGGCACCAGACCCTATGTGGCACAGTAGTCTGCTCTCCCCCTGAACCATTACTGTACATGGACTGTTTCTACCTCTAAAACACTCCCCCTTGGGATCAGCAGTTGGCATAATGGCTATGTCACTGGACTCCCATGTAGTCCACTGTGGTTCAAGTCCTGGACCCGGTGGCTTAAACTCATGCTGGGCGCATGTGTATGCATGCCCAAGATCCCGAGAGGAGAATGGAGGAGATGGGTTTGTGGTGTGGCCATCCCCCAGGAGGGTGATTTCTCATTTTCTGTCTCTCTGTCTTTCTGGCGAGCACATGTACCATATAGCAAAAACCTCTCTGAAACAAAAACAAACAAACAAACAAACAAAAACACTCCCTCCTCCCTATACCCTTATAAAACTTCCTAAATCCTTCCCTAGGGCATGACTTCTCTGGCTCACTCTCTCTCTCGGACCAGCAAAACTTGCTTGGGAGCATTCCCCATAAAGGCTCTCATTTCTACTTTCTTTTTTTTTTGTAGAAGTTTTCGCTATAGGGCGCGTGTGCTTACCAGACAGACAGAGAGAGACATAGAGACAGAAAGCAAGAAATCACCCCCCACAGGGGATGGTCATGCCACAATCCCTTCTCCTCCATTCTCCTCTCGGGATCTTGGGCACGCATGCACACGTGCCCGGCATGAGTTTTAAGTCACCGGGTTCGGGATGCAAACCGCGGTCGACTACGTGGGAGTCCAGCGACATAGCCATTCCGCTAACTGCTGGTTTCCTCATTTCTACTTTCTTGCGTGGTCAGTCCATTCCTTACACCTGTACACTTGATCCTCACTTTTGTCATTTCTGTCCTTTCTCAGTCCACAGTCTTTCCTCTGAGGATACTTTATCTCTTTGCCCTCAGACTGGGGCAACAGTACATTTCAACAACAAAACTATTACAAAAACAAAAGAGACATAGGTTATTAACAAATTTTGCTAGATTATTAACTCCTCAAGCTGCAGCTCTGCATAACTAGTCAATTTCCAGAGGTCACCTTGCATGGTGTTTTGGGGTCAGAAGTGCATTTCCAGGCTCAAAAAACTGGCTTCATTCTGCCATGATGAATCTAGAGGACCACCTTGGCTACCTTTATGTCTGGGCTATGCAAGAGAGTTGAGGGATGTAGAAATGTAGGCTCAATGTAGTCTCAAGAGCTAAGGGGGGGTCTCCTGATGGAACTGTCTAACAAAGGTTGAGGCCAGGAATTACTATTCTGCCATCAGCAAACTTTTACTATTTACCTGAGAGGTAACTTCTCTCAGTTTAATGTGTCCCATTTGGCTAATGAGCATGGGAACAGCACTGTTGTTAGTGACATTTGTCCTGTTGTCCCTCCAGATGCTGTGAGCTTTGCCTCCTGGTCTGCTCTGCAATTTCCTTGGGTGGCTATGGTGTCCTCACTTTGTGGCTTTATAAAGGGGTTTTGCCATGAGGGAGAAGTTAGATATAAAACTTGCAGTCCTGAGAAATTCTTAATTTGACACCTGGTAGATGGACTGATGGACTTTTTTTGTGTTTTCCTAGCCAGCAGTAGGTTATTCACATACTGGCTGGTCTCTGCCTGGAAGGTTTTATAAATCAGGGGCTAATGTGGTGCCAAAGGTGGTTGGAAAAATTTTGAATCCCTGTGGGAGTCAAGCCTAGACTTACTGGCTTTTGTCTCCGTTTCTAGGGTTCATTGTAAGGTGAAGACTGGCCAACCCTGAAAGACCAGACTGATACAAAAGAAGGCATCCTGTTAACAATGAGTCAAAATGGTCTCTTATTGTTTGTGGTTGTGACTCACTTATCACAAAGATAATATGCCAGGGACAAGATGAAAAATGAATCTTGTTAATAGGCCAAAATGATCTGTTAAGGTTTGTGGGTGTGACTCTTTCCAGGCCCTATGGAAGAGATTTTAGGACTAGAAAAGAATAGTCAGATTTCTGTCCTCAGTTCCCCCTGTTGGCCAAATATTATTTCTCTGTATGCATGTGTCCCATAGCTCTAGGAAGGCCCATTCCTAGGAGTCAAGTCTCTTGGAGCTAGGAAGACTCATTCCTACAACTAGTCAATCAATTGTCCATTGTTATAGGCAGTAGAGTCCTGGGAAAAGACATATCTGACTTGTTCAATAGCCTTTTTTTTTCAGGCCTTAAAGTTTCAAGTAGATGTATGCCATGGGCTATCTTTGATTTTTTTTTCTTTTTCTGTATCTGGAATAGGATTTATAGGTAATATACAATGAAAATGCACAAACAAGTATTATATTCTAAACAAAGTCAGAGGGCATAAAACAGTCTAACCAATGAAAGAAACCTTTACATGTATCATCATAGTCTTTGATCAGATTCACAACATGTTTGTCTTTTATTGTCAATAGTTACTTGAACTTTGTGGTAATTTTCATGAGATGATTGTAAGAATGATACCAATTTAGAGTCTAGCCAATCTGGCTCTCATTACCATATTTAGACTGTGCTTCAGCACAGAGTGGTGTGGTCCATTGCTTCATGGCCACCTCAGATACCATTTGTCATATGTAAATATTTTCATAAAATCTTCTTTATATTTTTTTACAATTCCCTCTCAGACTTCTTTAACATAACTCAAACCTTCTGCAATATGTTTTATCTTCTTTTTTATTCTGGAATATTAAAATGTTCTCTTTTCTCTTAACACTTTTTTTCCCCATACTTATGCTTTCTTTCCACATCTCTTTCCTACTTATTGTTTTCTTTTTACCTTGTTTCGCTTTCCTTTATAATTTGTCTTTGGAGATAATTGTTGCCTCTGATTAACTAGATAGAAACTATTATTTTTAAGGAACTTATTTTGTTTGTCATTTTAAGGATTACCTTAGGCTTGCCAAAGCCTCTCTCTCATTCTTTGCCCAGCCTGGGAAATCTGATGCCTCTGAAAAGGCCATCTAGCTTGTAACTTTCCATGCAGGACTTTACATATTTACCCTAATTTTCAGCTCTTAGCAATATCAGCTTTTAGTACATATCAGCAGCTTATAGATATGTATTTTACAAACAAAAATTGTTTAATAAATTTCTCAATATAGAACAACACAATATCTTTCATTTTTATAAATTTTATTTTTGTAAAATTTAAAAGACTGCCAATAGGAATAAAGCATGTGATTTTGTTAAAACATTTCTTTGCTTTTGGTTAATTTTGGTCCTACTTTTCTCTTTTTTTAAATCTGATTTTATTTATTTATTTATTTATTTTCCACATTTTATTGACTCACAAAACACTTTGATCTAAAAATATGGACAAAGCTGGAATCTAGTTACAAGTGCACTGTAATTTTCTTCTGAAACTTTTTTTTTTTTGAGAGCTTTTTGCTATAGGGTGCGTGCACTAGCCAGAAAGACAGAGATAGAGAGAAAAAAGTGGGAATTGTCCTCCAGGAAGGATGACCATGCCACAACCCCTTCTCCTCTGTTCTCCTCTTGAGATCTTGGGCACACATGCACATGTGCCCAGTGTGAGTTTAAGTCACCGGGTCTGGGACTTGAACCACAGTTGACTACACAGGAGTCCAGCGACATAACCATTACGGCAACTGTTGGTCCTTGAAACATTTTTTTAATTAATTAATTTACATTCATTCCCTGAGCATCGTTACAACATACAAAATGTGATTTCCCATCCAGAATATATAGCAGAGTGGCTTAATCAAACATGTTATCGTCAATAATTTTCCATTTTTAGTTTCATATGTATATATATAATTTTTTTTACTCCTATGTCTCACCCTCTGCCATTTCCCACCCTCCTCCCACACTATCTCAGGTGTCTACAGTTGTTTTCCATTACTTTCCCCCCCCACATTTTATTGATTCATAAAATTTCTTAAATAATCTAAGTACTCTCAATAGCAAGTTCAGCTGGTATGTACATATCTGTGAATGTATGCCTGATTTTAGGCATGAAACTCTGAGTAGAATGAATATACTATGAGGTAGCACCTAGCTGATGCTATACAGCTTACTGCTGTCATTAAATAGGTATTTTTAAACATATTTTTTAATGTCAAGAAAAGCAGTTTTAGCTTTAATCGATCAAAAAAATGATAAGAAAATTTGCTTAAAACTTAAAGCCAGAAAACAGGTTAGGATTCTGTTCAAATAGTAGGTACATGAACCTATCGGCAGCTTAAGACAGGACAACAATCTTTAAAACTGGAAAACAAAGCCTAGAAAAGAATCAGCAATGTTTTAGTCAAAAGTCATAAAATGCTATTTCACCAGTTCAGTCTCATGTACTTAATCTATTTTCTGTTGTGGTTCGATCTTCCCGATTAAATCCTGGGATATAATATTCAGCTCCAGATATGTCCTTATGATTAGGTTGGCACTTTCCATAGTTTCTGAACTCTTATTTTTGTGTGTCTGTATTTAATTTTCCTGGTATAGCACTACCTTCAGAACTTCTTGGAGAGCTGGTCTGGTGTTGGTAAATTCTTTCAGATTTTGTTTATCTGAGAATATCCTTGTCTTTTCTTCCCATATGAAGTATAATCTTGCCAGGTACAGTATTCTTGGTTGAAATTGCTTTTCCCTTAACACTTTGAGTATATTTTCCCATTCTTTCTTTGCTTTCATTGTTTATGATGAGAGATCCACTGTGAGTCTCGTGGGATATCCTTTGTAGGTAACTTGACGTTTCTCTCTTGTCAATCTTATTATCTTTTTAATTTAAGACAATTTTTTAAAGAATTATTTTATTTATTTGTTATTATTATGTTCATATAAATTTTGCCAGAGAAAGACAGAGAGGAAGAGTGAGAAAGTAAGCCGCCAGGTCAGGAACTCAAACTGTGGGTGGCCATGTGGAAATTCCAACACCTTAACCATCATGCCACTTGCTGGTCCTCAATCTTAGTATCTTGTCTTTGTCTATGGTTTTGGTCAATCTGGCTATAATGTGTCTTGGAGAAGATCTTGGGTTGATTCTATTTGGGGTTCTTTGTATTTCTTGAGACCGGATCTTTGAGTGCCTCTCTAGGTTTGGAAAGTGGATTTTTCTAGGCTAGGGATTCTATCTTCTACATCTGAGATACAATTTTCTGTATGGTCTAGTCTGCTTTTAATACTTTCAAGGGAGATTTTGACTTCCTGTGTTACAGCCTTCCTCTCTAACAGGTCCATTTGATTCTTTTTTATAATGTGTATTTCCTCTTTTAGATCAAGAATTTCCTTACCTCTTGGAACTCATCAGCTCCTTTCTCCTGCCTCTTCTGCAGTTCATTGTCTCTCTTCTCTTCCATCTCTGTTAGCTTTGTCATTATGAATATTCTAAATTCTTTATCAGAAATTTCCATGAGTTTCATTGTACTGTCTGAGGATGAAGAGGAGTTATTCTTTTCCCCTGGAGGAGAGGTACTTTCTTGCTTTACCATATTTCTTGTGACCCTGGGTTGATTTCTAGTCATCTGATGGATGGTGTATTTCTTTCTAATTCTTGAAGTTCAATCTGAGCATTCAGAGGTGTGCAGAAGAGGGTGATCTACAATTTCTCTTCTGTTCTACTTTCACTCTTTGTGCATCAGATTGAGAGGGAATAGAGGAATATTCTGACCCTAATCATATTCAGATGTTTGGATCCTGTTCACTTTGACCTATCTATACACTTAGTGTGTAGAGGAAGAGCAGCCAATGTATAAAGATAAAAATAAATAAATAAATAAATAAATAAATAAATAAAAGAATTGAAGTGGAAAAGATAACATTTTTTAAAAAGAAAGAAGAAAAAGATGATAAAACCCCATAAGATTATAATTTTATAAAGCAAAAAATGAAAGCAGTATTTCATAGCTGAAGTTTGGTATTCATCTCAGGATGGGCCTGGTCTGGGTTTATGCGTTTCCTAAATGAAGTGGGGAAAGGCACCAATTATCACAATAAAGGAGAGGCTTAAGAGCCCAGAGAATATTTTACCTTAAGAAAAATTAAAAGTCACAGGGAGACTGAGAGAGACAGAAAGAAATGGAGG